>NW_013665786.1:87883-89852 GCF_000517525.1 Limulus polyphemus | reverse complement strand
ACTAATGCACTCATAACCACAGTGCTACCAGTGCTCTATAGTTGTCCCTGTTGTCTGCTGACAACTGTCCAAGTATTTCCAGTGGTTGTCCTTTCAAGCTTGTTGCCAGATATACTGCTTTCTGCTCCTCTGTCCATCCATTCATTTCTGCCAGTAGCTCAAACTGTGCTCTATATGCTTCCCATGGTGCTTTCCCATCGTATTCCTGTGGCTTCCTTCTTACTGAATCACTCCTAGTACTGATATTCATATCTGGGATGTGACTTCTAACAGAACTAAAGATGTCTGCATTAGGGTTTAGCTGCGGGCTCTGGAAGAGGCTTGCCATTGTCTGGGCTGATTAAGTCAATGGTTAATGTATCCTCCTTGTGTAAAAGACAATAAATCGTCCTTTAATGTATCTAATTCGCTTTTAAATTTACTAATGTTTTCCATTTGTTCTTCTTGCCACTGTTGTAGTCTCTCTTCTTGTTTATTTTCTTTCTCCTCCAACAACTGCTGTAATCTCTCTTGTTTATTTTGTTGTTTGAGCTGCCACTGTTGCAAGTTTTCTTGCCACTGTTGTTGTCTCTCTTCTTGTTTCTTTTCTTTTTCCTCCAACAACTGCTGTAATCTCTCTTCTTGGTTATTTTCTCGTTTCTTTTCCTCCAACAACTGCTGTAATCTTTCTTCTTGTTTATTTTGCTGTTCGAGCTGCCACTGTTGCAGGTTTTCTTGCAACTGCTGTTGTCTCTCTTCTTGTTTCTTTTCTTTTTCCTCCAACCACAGCTGTAATTTCTCTTCTCGTTCTTGTTTATTTTCTTTTTCCTCCAACAACTGCTGTAATTTCTCTTCTTGTTTCTTTTGCTGCCATCAAGTCTGCTAAGCTGTAGTTTGATTTGCCGCTTCTCGTTTCCATTTTTTTTCGTCCCACTCTCTGACACCAATTTGTTATGTCTCTGTTCGTTAGTTAATTAATTTTCCGTAAATCCGTTCCAACGAAACTTTAGCGACACAAGTCCTTTCTTAAATAAACTGGTTTATTTTATTCCGAATACAACTTTACCGATACACTTAATTTCAACAGTCGCTCTATAATCAAACGCTATAACTCACGTCTCACGTGGCCAACAATATTTTGTCCGCATACATTCAATTACTCATCACCCTGTTGTCCCGTCACGTTGTGAACGTCTTATATATACAAGACTAACACATATCTAGTAAATGCTAGGGCATTCTTGAAGGAACAGGATATTTCTAGAAAGAGGTGGCGTGATACTAGTCACGTGACCTCACTGACGCAACAATATATTATAATTTGTTTTACATTTTACGATTTCTTGACCGACACCTGAGTTAAATTTTAATTGCTTTTAATTTTTTTCAAGTTAAGTACAACCTAGAAACAAACGACAGAAATGTTATTCGCAAAGATATGAGCTTTTTACCCTCTTAATTAACATGTAGATTATATGAAAATTTTTATGCATAAGGAGTATGTTCATTTCCAGACATATAAAGTTAGAAAAGGGGACAACTAAGTTATTCTTACTCAAGTTAAATGGAACTGGATTACTCCACTAGAACATCACGAGTTCTCTAGCATTAAAGACGGCTAAAACTTTACAAAAATATTGCGACAGGATTTCATAATTGGATGAAGAGAACCTTTGTTAAAAACCACCTCTAGCATTTAGTCATAAGAAAAGTACCGGTGGGTCCAAGACTTTTCTGGTTATAAGTTTCATAATAACATATGACTCACCACAACAAATACTCTCAATACTGAAGTTAGTCTCACAAATTACTACTGGGATCTTCTATGTATTTTACACAGAAAATGGGTTATTTCACCCAATTATGTTCAGATCAGTGACACGTAAAACATAAAATTACTCAATATATGGACTACGTTAATAGTAGGCCTGGCGGTTAGGGCGCTCGACTTGCAATTTGCGGGTTCGAATCTCCATCATACTGTTGCGTC
>NW_013665786.1:85666-87257 GCF_000517525.1 Limulus polyphemus | reverse complement strand
AGAAAGGACTTGTGTCGCTAAAGTTTCGTCGGAACGAAGTTACGGAAAATCAATTAACAAACGGAGACGTAACAATACCAAATATGCTCGCCCCTTTTAGCCGTGAGGGCGTTATAATGTGACAGTCAATCCCACTATTCGTTGATAAAAGAGTTGGTCAAGTCTAGCTGCCTTCCCTCTAGTCTTTCACTGCTAAATTAGGGACGACTAGCGCAGATAGCCCTCGTGTAGCTTTGCGCGAAATCCATAACAGACAAACACTAATAGTAAACCGTGTAGAAATAAGTCAGTAATTTGAAGTTTAAATAGTTACACAGCCACTTTGGTAGTTATGCTTACCTGCCACTAGTCTGACAGCTTTTATTAACACGAAGAAAATTGTGTTTATCAATCCAATGTACAAACAACAAATTCACAAACCTAAATTTGCTGAACATCCACTGTTTCTCAGTACGCCTCACTAGTCTGCTTGTACTTTCAAGCAAAAATAAAACACATTCTATTAATAAATGAGCTTAGTATTCCGAAAATTGTTTGATCTCGAAATCCAAGATGAAGGGAGGTCCAGTTCAATCTACACTTTCATCAGCATGTGTTATACTAAAGGATGACGTTGTAACGCCGAAACATGTAGATTCGTCAACTTTTTGAAGGCCACATATAGGCCTAAATAAAATATTTTTAATTGTATACCAGTTTAACACTGAATATTATTTATGATTTTAACTTTATGCACAAGTGCCAAAATACTATAATTGGGTTATACTAGTTTCGGAAAATTCCACTAATCGTCAGTAACCCTGAACACAAGTTAACCAAAGAGAAATAAGCTGGACTAATATCAATGAAAGTATCAAATATATTGTGCGGGTATATAGTATGAACTATCCATTGTACAAGTTTTTCTCATAGTGGCGATAAAGCACGTTCACAATATGTTTCGAACACATTCTGTTCCATATCATAAAAGTTATCTCAATTTGGAAGAGCAAATCCTTACCAAAATTTTGTATGTCTTCAGTTTAAGGAATAAAACAGAATCTTACTTTAAGAAGTTACTTAACATAAATTTTCTTAAAATGTACAGTCGAAACGTTACGACGCAGGTACCATACAGAAACATAGTAAACTGAAGTAAGCCAAAGACAGTAACAATGAAGAATATTACTGTTCAGACAAGCTGTTAATATGAAGCATGTTGAGTATGCAATTGTCAGATTAGAGGATAGAGAAGTTTACTTTTCATAATTACAAACTTTCTTAAAAAAAAACAGTAATAACACACCAGCATAATAACGCACAGATGATTAACGAATTAAAAACAGAAAACCTAACAATTTTGACAGGGCAACAATAAAACTGTCTTGTACACTCAGATTCAAAATGCCCCCCCCCCCCAAATAAATAAATAGAAAATAAAAGGGACATCCAATTAGGAGTGAATTGATATGTCATTTCATTAGTGGCCATGCTTTATCAACTTTCAAATATTTCTACTAATACCCTGAGGTTATATTTGGGTTATATAATGGATATATAATTTCTTTTAATAACGAGTTTTCTCCATTAAATTTTCTGACACAGTATAATG
>NW_013665786.1:73322-85557 GCF_000517525.1 Limulus polyphemus | reverse complement strand
ACGTGAGAGAAACAAGTTTTATTTGTTCAATGCTTCATCAGCTGCTCTTTTAAATCCTCAGAAATCTGGTAACCAAATTACTTTCAGGGTGTTACTGAGTGTGCAAGAACAACAACAACAACAAAAAAAGGTATCTTCGTATTAAGAACAAAAAAACTGATCTTAACTAAAAAAATCAGAAGTTGCAATTATGAAATGGAACTTGTCGGGCATCATATGATGTGATTTTTGAAATATTTAAAATTAAAAAGAAACCCATGTTACCAACACACTTTTTCTAAAAATGTTTACAGCATGTCTCAGTACTTTAAAACTTTTTTAACCACACTAACATTTTCATATACATTCATTTAAAATGGAAGAACATCATCATGAAATACTTTAATAACTTGTATTAATTAATTAATTAAAAAAAAATCCAGATAGTTTTACAAGCAGACTAAGAAGGATTTTTGTTGTTTCCACAGGTACTTTCATAAAAAAAATTTTGAACATTCATGAAATCAGTTTTGGTATTTCAAGAGATTATCTTTAGCATTTTTGATGTGTTTTAAAAACATCTTAGCATTGAACGAAAGTTAACTCATTCTATTTACATTTTCAGTGTGCATAGTGAGTAATGGAGTGTTAACAGCTGGTTTTTGTGTGTAAAACACTTGCAAACAAATGTTTGTGTTTAATGTTAAGTTTAAATAATGAAAATAAATAAGGGAACAGTTTTATGGTCTTGTATTTTACAGTTCATTACTTAGTCTTCAATTAAATTTTTTAATGAATAAACAATTCAAATTTCTTATAAACTTTCTCAATTTACCATAGATAATCTGATGAACCACAACATATGCGATCATATGTAAAAGAGTATAAAAGTACATCATTACAAATGCCATTTCCAGTACAGATATTAAGTTTCAGATTTTGATGTTTCCCAAATTCATTAAACATAACTTTATGTAGCTGGTAAACATAAACAGTTAAAACAGAGCTCTCATTAAGTACAGAATATAACTGTTGTTCAAAGTCAGTCTAGGCTGTCATACACTGCACTGGGTAAAAAAAAAAGAAAAAAAAAGAAGCTTAGTACAAACTCAAAATAGCTTTTACGACCAGTTCATCCAAAACTCAAGTACTAAACTGTTGTAAGTTCTGTTTCCAAGGTTATGTGAAACAAATGGACATCGGTTGATTGGTGTTTTTGTATATATTATTAAGTTATTGCAGTTGTTTTGTAAATAACATTCTAAAATTTGGAGAAGTTAATAAAAACTGGGTCTGTGTACAGTATTTGTAAGACAAAAAATGATAAATAAAGGGAGTACTCTATTATGAAAAACCTAAAACTTATTTATTGTCAGATATACAGAGTACAGTACCCATGGTTACATTTTACCAGGTTAACCTGGCATCATCAGATATAAAACCTACAATCTAAAATTGATATTGAACCTGATGATGCCAGGTTAACCTGGTGAAACGTTGTAATCATAATGTTATATTCTGTATATCTGACAACAAAAAGTTTTAAGCTTTGTAAATCATACTGATGTTCTAAACCTTGGGGAAGTTTATAAAAACTGGGTTTGTGTACATTTAATTAAAAAAAACTTTTTTTTAAAGACTTACAAAAATTTAATATATGTGTTATATGTAAAGAACAGAGGCTATTACATATCCACAAAGTTTACAAACTAAGTGCATGTGCTGTGTGTTAAAACTAGGAATTTCCTCAACATCCCAACAAAACCTTTTATTGAGAAATTTGCACTACATCTGCAGTGCTTTTTGGAGGATTAAAAACTGGGGTGGAAGATGACTTGCATGAAGTTTATACAAAACAATCATAACATTAACATCAACAGTTTATTCTTCAGTCAACTGTACACCTTTCACCGGGTTCTATGCACCAGTAAATTTCTCCTCATCTTGGTTGTAACAAGGTAATAAAGAACTTCATCTCGGCCTACACAACAAATAGAAGACAATCTGCACACTATTGCAAAAGCAAGGCCAACTAGCCATATCCTACAGTGAAATGGAGCTGCATCTGGTAGCAAACTGATGATGTCAACAGTTTCTTTCTGAAAAACTAGTGACACCATATCGCTTCCATCCCCATAACATTTACAGGTAACAACAAAGAATCCCACATTGACAATGGTCGGTATGAGAAGACAGTCTGAGCAACCAACCCGAGCACAAACTTTCTGCAGGCTGGAGACAGTCACTGCTTCATTCATGATCAACCTTATTTTCCACCTTCACTAGGTGGCTCTGTAAGATCTTTCATTTTGTCAACATATTCTGTAAATATGTCTCGAAAACGTGACCAGGATTTTTCTGGAATGGTGATGGCAGTTCTAAAATTGCTTTTCACCTAAAAGATGAAAAAAAAAATTTTTTGAAGAATTACGTATTAATTTTTTTCAACTATGAAGAACTACAACTAGATTTTAGATAAATGCAGCAATTAAAGATTAAATAGAACTTTTACAAGAATATTAATTCTCCAACAGAAATGTTACATATTTTAATCTTCTTCAATGTTCCTCTAACAAAAAGACTATCATAGTTGCAAGAAGGATTTTTTGAAGTATAGAAAACTAAAAAAAATATCAGAAAATAACACAAATGCCAATAAGGTGGGAGTAATAATTCCTCATTCATAGTTAAAAATGCACTAGAGTTGATCTCACACAGAAAAATTTCAATATCATTTAACATAACAATTTTACAAACGGTTCAGCATAAATATAATTACCCATATATCACATATGAAGTCTCAAGAGATGAGCATAATTCTGAACTGGGTCAAATCAGTAATTCAAGATTTAGAACTTATGTTTGAGTGTTACATTTTAATTCTAATCAAAAACTGGAAATATACCTTAGCATCCAAACTGCTAAAAGAAAAAACTTGTTGATTCACAGCAAAGATGATCCAATATCCCTAAAAACCTTAATTCATCTAATAACTCTGCTGAGTGAGGTAAACAGTGGGTTGCATACTCAGACAGTAGACTGAAGTGGCAATGTTCCAAACATCACAGGAAACTTTGCCATAGATTGAAGTGGCAATGTTCCAAACATTACAGGAAACTTTGCCATAGATTGAAGTGGCAATGTTCCAAACATCACAGAAGATTTTGTCAATACACTGAAGTAGCTATGTGCCAAACATCACAGGAAACTTTGAAATGGGCTTATTCCAACATCACATAAAATTAATGTTTAAGAAAAGCACCATAAACAATATTCTTAAGCAGTAAGGGACCAAACACCAAATAATAAACAGTTTTGATATATGATCTAAAACAGCACAAACTAACAAAATAGATTTCTTGAACTTAAGCCCAACAGTTGAAGAAACATTTTTTGGCACGAGAAATCATAGGAAACCTTGCCATAGACTGAAGTAGCGATATGTCAAGCATTACAGGAAACTTGGCCAATAGACCAAAAGGACTATGCATCAAACATACAAGTAATGTTTAAGGAAAAACATCATAAACAATATTCTTAAGCAGTAAGGGACCAAACACCAAATAATAAACAGTTTTGATATATGATCTAAAACAGCACAAACTAACAAAATAGATTTCTTGAACTTAAACCCAACAGTTGTGGAAACATATTTTTTGTCATGAGAAATCGCTCGTTTATTTAGACATAATACCCTCACAATGTCGTTAATTTATTAAATGAGAATGTATTTAATCCCCAGGTTGATTATTATACATAGCTCACAATAAGTAATTATTACTT
Source organism: Limulus polyphemus (assembly GCF_000517525.1). Taxonomy (NCBI): domain Eukaryota; kingdom Metazoa; phylum Arthropoda; class Merostomata; order Xiphosura; family Limulidae; genus Limulus; species Limulus polyphemus. Next base: position 81,795 of record NW_013665786.1, on the reverse strand, counting down.
TTTATGGAAAGGAAGTAAAAAACTTGAACGTTACCTTTAAGTTCCAATTAGAAGAACATAGATCCTGGTAATAATTATACAAGTAAAAAATTTGAGTTGGTACACTTTAAACAAGTAAATGCTTGTCTACCATGCTGTTCATACTTTTACATTTTTTTAATACTGGACTTTTAATATCAAAATTTTCATCAATAACAAAATTACATAATTTTACTCTAGAATCTCCATGATTCCAACTACAACTCTTGAGATTTACAAAATCTGAAAAGACGAGGAAAGAGTTAAAATCACTGTAAAAGAAAAATGAATTAATTATGGGTAGGTCAAAGTGCACATCTCATGACCTTTTACAGAGTTACATTCAAAATTTAAGTGGTCTATTCTATTATCAAGGTATATCAATAAACTTGGCATAAAAATATAGTTTATAGTTCAAAATGTTAACATATGTTTGAACTTTGTTATCTTTAAAAGTATGTATGTATAAATAAATGCTAAACTTCACTTTCTGTATTGCATGACACTTCTTCAGTCCAAACTATTCAGTTCAGCATTCCTTGCTACCCCTCTAAGGCATTGTAATGTTTTGTAGAATTTCTCACTTATATTATACACATCCCTGAGCTAAAATGTCAATTCATAGCTAGAAAGCTTTTTGCTTTATGGAGATATATAAACAATAAAGTAAATGCTACATGCCATGCCTCCCACAAAGCATTCTGTTTACAAGACTTTTCATAAATTCTCTCTAACATTTGTTATTGTATTATTTGTAACCAACAGAAGGCAAAGCTACAGCTACAGGATCTAAAGGTCTTAATTAAGCAGATTTGAACGTTTTGCATCATTTTCTTTAAGTGCTGCTGTTAGAGCTCTGCTTGACCAAGTATGGAAAAGATTTCACTTAATTGTCAGCTACAGGATCTAAAGGCCTTAATTAAGCAGATTTGAACGTTTTGCATCATTTTCTTTAAGTGCTGCTGTTAGAGCTCTGCTTGACCAGGTATGGGAAAGAGTTTAAGCCACTTCTATGTTAGTAAGAAAGACAGATAAATTCTACAAGTTTTAGGACATTCTGTTTTATATGCATGGAAATAATTTGTATTCTAAATTTAACAACTGAATTAAAAAATTTCTGAGACAATATTATTATTACACTGAATTAGGGTTATGTTTTGACATTGACTTGGATTGTACAAGAGCAAAATCTTGAAGAGAAGATTTCAGATGCAAGTTTCTTATTTTTTTATCTATTATATTAACAATCAACTAAAATGTAAAAATTAGAAACTTATCATAAGTAATTTTAAATTAGATAAACAAACAAAATATTCGTAATCAATGATTAGCACATGCCAAGTTCAAGCACGGTAGTGTAATTCAACACAAGCATGCTTATAATTGGATCTGTAGTTCACACAAAGTTGTCCAGCAGAAAAAACAGCTAACACAGTGTCATAATATAAATTCAGATATTATTGTTTAATTTATTTTTTGTGAGTGAATATTTTATTAATGTTTAGTTTTGTTATAATAAGAGTTAAAAGCAGACGATTTTAGGAAGTTTGTTAATAATTCATTGATGTCGAGAATATAGAAGGTGGACAGATGATTAAGTGATAAAGATATAAATAGCTTGAGATGAGTGGGAACAGCAGACAGATAATAGCAAAAGAGAATAAAGTTGGTGTGAAGTTAACTACCGTAAAAGTGATAGGCCTAACAGTTAATATGTTAGTGAAACTAACAGTAGAAAAGATAAGAAAAATAATTTTATTCCATCAAAGCATGATTCTAAAGTCATTGAATCAGCCTGAGTGCACTTTGACAAAAGGAACAGAGGATCTTCAAAAGAAAGAAGACCAAACAATTACAGTAACTTGCACCACAATTGTAGGTGAATCACTGAGAATACTAGTGTGAAAGTAATATAGAGTAGACAGTTCAGTGTGTCAACTGAAATTCTAAGGTAATTGAATAGGCCTAAATGGATACTTGACAAGAAGGAGAGAACTACATATATATATAGTTTTATGATGTGTCCATAATATCTATAGTGTTGAAGAGTTTGTTGCACATATGTTAACATATGTTGCACATATAATATATATATATATTATTTTGAAAACAAGAAGTGTGTGCTGTTTATTCATTGTTTAATTTATCGTTAACAAGTCACAGACACCAACTGCAGAAGAATCCTAAGCCCAACAACGACATATATATTTATACTATTAAGAAATATAACTAAAAGCCTGTATTTGACAACTGACAAAATAATATTTTAAATTCTGATACACATTAGTTTGAGAAGGTCAAAGTTCAACTGTAAATAAAAAATAATTAGCTTAGACTGTAAAAGTGAATATTGTGTAATTGTTGTTACAATGTGCACAAATTTTAGAATGAAAACAGAATAAGTTCAACTTATTTTGTGCTTTTTTGTAATTTTTACAAGGTCAGTCAAACCAACAGAGTCCATATGAAGAAAGGCCAGAGAAAAAAAACAGACCAAATATATTTTTACTGAAAACAAAAAAGTTTGATATTTATCTATGAGGTTTTAGAGTTTACATAAATGAAAGCTCAAAATGTTCAGACAAATAAAAGTATTTTTAATTTTAACATAAAATTACTTTGCACTCAGACTAGTTAACACTTTGACTCCACATATTCACAGACCTTTAGTAAAAACACTCAATTCATATTATTTAAAGATTTTCATTTTGCTTCCACAATGCTATTAATTTGCTGATATTGAATTTTCACATTTGCTTCTCACATAACCTAAACTATCAATTCATAAATCCAATTACATTGCAATTTTTTATTACTTACTATCAATGCAATTTCTGGACTTTAACAAATAATTCAGGGTAAATAAATTTTTTCCTTAGAAATTATTCCTATGTAAATGGGAGCAACATTTTCTTGGGTGGTATCAGCAATATCTGTGTACTTTAATAATTTGTATATAGGCTTGGTCAAAATGACCAAGCCTGTATACCACAACATAACCATGAAACTAAACACACTATAACTCTGAATTTACTAATTTATCTTCTTCAAACTTGGTAAGATTTTAGTAAACATTACAAGTATGTTGCACACAGAAAATCTGATTTCTTGTAAAGTATTTTTACTAAAGATTTGTATAATTTTTTTTATTTTACACTTATTTTATATTTGCATAACCTCTATAGCCTCCTAAATGAACATCAAAAGTTTTTTCAGTAAAACTTTATATTGTATCTGCCATTTTCTCTACCCTAATATTAACTGCAGCAAAATAAGCAATGCAGGATAAAATGAAAAGTTGAAAATCGTGAAATGAATTTTTTATTTCTAGGATGAATGTATAGTGTAACAAAAAATTACAGACTATTTATTCTCATAGCCAAAGCGAACACTTTTCAAACTTCTCAGTCACTGAAATTTATTGCTTTACACTTACACTTATGTACGGCAAATGCAATTTAATCAGAGTGGGCCAGTTTTGTGTAAACAAAGGTTCAAGTTACCAGCATGCATGATTAAGTAATGATCATGTTGCACTTATGATATGTGTACTATCATGAGTACTTTTTTATAGTATTTTTTCATTTAAGCTTTCTTTCCTAACCTAATAAGTTGCTACCTTTTATATTTTAGTTATTTTTAAAACAATAACCAAAAACATATACATAAAAATCTGGAAATTTAGTACTTATTTGCGAGTCTTGTACTTCTTCAAGTTTTTGCTTTTAAAGTTTTGAAGACAAAAGTTAAACCTACTTTTTGGTAGGATTGTTGGCAGAACTCTAAATATTTTTTATTTATTTCAAATATTCAACTCAGAACACAAAACAATAATATACACAAAAACTACAATGTCCTAAAACGATTACAATTTAACCCTATAGCTTTTGGCACCGTTTTTAAATTCCTTTCTGCGTATGGGACTGCATTACATTATAATTTGAATTTTTATGTTATCTAAGTTTTAATTACTTTGTTTCATAGGAAACCTTTCAAAAAAGTACTTAAACTGCAGTTTTTTTTGTCATGTGATCCATGAGCTTTGAAAAATCTCGACTTTAGCACTGTTTCTCTCTTACCACAGAAGTTGAAAATGTACAGGAGTTTCCACACACTAAGTACGTATGTTTGACCTAATTGACACGTGAAATCTAGAGTCTGTAAGCCTATGTTGCTTGGGAAACACATATAAATTTTCCAACCCTTGACGGCTGTCATTCCTACCTTCTATACTTTGCCTTGAGATCTATAACATACGTGTAATTAGTTGACACAATTATATATAGTCATTAGAAAGAGTTCAGTTTACACTATACTCTACCAATGATTAATTTGAAACTGGCATGCAGTTTTCCTTAAAGTGTACACATAACTGCCATTCGTATTGTTGTTTGCTCGACTGACTAGAGCACGTATGATGGTTTCTTACCTAAATATGCTAGAGCTAGAGAGGCAGTTAAATTGTATTTAGGTTTTACTTTTACATTTTAGTTAATTATGTATTATGTTTGTTTTAAAAATGATATTTTAATAGTTTAATGATTTTTTATAAGTTTAACTTGTCACCTGGATTTTGAAAGGTTATAAACAAGATGGTGTATATAAGCACCATCTTGTTTTGGCAACACCTCTCTATGGGGAGTGTGTCGAAATACTTTCACAAAGCACCGCGGACATCAGTTAACTTATGGGCATAAATGATAAGAGACAAAGAATTTGAAAGGGAAATTAAAAAAAAAAAATGAGTGAAAAGATAAAAACTTGAAATTACGCATACAAGAAAAACACAACTATTCTACTGGATTTCTATGAAGAGTTTAAAGATATGTGCATATTTTCATTTGTTAATTTTAAACATTTCATTACACCGCATGTTGATGATAATAGATATAGTTAGTGATATAGCAGAGAAAATGGAAAATAAAATATAAATATTTATCTTAAAAAACTTTTGATATTCATTTATAAGGTTCTGAAGATTATACAAATGAAATGTGAAAAGTGTAAGAAAAAATAGTATTTATATACATCATATAAAAATCACCTTGCAGGTGAACTATTCAAAGTGTATGTGCAAATAACTATATTAAATAAATTTCTATTAGAAATAGTAGAAAAAATCAAAATTAAATGTTTTATTTTTCTAAAACTACATACTTTTAGGAACGTTCTTGCCAAATTTTAAACAATTTCATTCACTAGTTTTATTTTTGGAATGAAATATAATGATAGAGATATTGCATGCTATGAATTGTAGCACACAGCTACCAAAGGGTTACCTGGTTTTCTAACTACGCTATAAGTAGGTTGAAATAATTCTGTTAGCTGGTTAAAGTGAACTGTAACTCGAATATAACTCTATTTCCCACCAATATTTTTCGTTTGCATTTCCACCCACCTATATGCTGTTAAAAACAAGTAAATAAAGTCATTAAACAGAGAATACAAAGACTGAAATTAATGGAAGTTTTGGTAGTTATAAAAATAACACAAAAACACAGTTTTGAAAACAAATCTTGACAACCATAACCTTTCCAAGCCCAAAAACATGGTATAACCTGTTTCATCAACCATCTTACCTCAGATATCCGCATATAAATTCCTCTGCTGTTTTGACCGACATCAAAATAGAAGTTTTTGTTCTCTACTCTCATGTGATGAGCTTCTGGTAGGGCCCCTTTAAACCCTAAGATATATATAGTACGATTTTAAACAAGCTTCTTAAGATCTCACAAACAAACATTTGTAAAATGCTGCACAACAGTTTTTATCATTGGAGAAAAAGCAATTTAATCTTGATATGGACAACATTTGTAAAACAATTACACTGAACCTTGTTTGTTCTACACCTACATTAGTACTTTCTATTAAACTATCAATATATTAAGATAGCAACACATAACTGTTATGCAAAAACTTAATATTATAATCATTTACAATGTGAGATCCTGCAAATGTTTGAGCTTCTGAAAAACCACTGTAGGTACTCAAAGTTTAGACACACATTTACTACAAAACGGATGTTCCTTCTAACAACTGACAAAGGTAACAGACTAAGCAAAAAAATTACAAAGAAATTGTTTAACACTTACTTCATTTTACCAAATAAGCTACAGAGCGATGATTAACCCTGACTTCAGTGGCAATAACTAAACAAAATATACAACGAAGTTGAATTCTGATGACAAAAAGTTTAAAAATGTAAACAAGAATTCTAGTAAAACTGACAGAGAAATGCCAACAAGCCAACTTTTTTGTTCTCATACAGGTCCCTCACCATATAGTCTGTGGTGCCATCTTTTGAAAGTATTAAAAAAGTTACATAGAAATGAGGAGAGATTTCAACACTCGATATGAAAAAATTCTACAACTAAACTATTATACTACATGTTAATTGCATAATATATGCAGTCAAAATAATAAACCACTAAATACTCATTAGAAGCACAACTGTTTGGGAATGTTGCTTTCTATAATTTCCTTGAACCAGTAGTTTGCTTGCTAGTTTCACAATCTTCTTTTATTCAATTATATAACATATTTTTATTTAAATTCCATGATTCAAACTTATTTCAAGAGCTAAAAAAACTCAGGACAACCAAACATGACTGCATGATTATTTCTACAATGTTGTAACATCTCACCAATCAACATGGGCAAACTGATATCATAACACAACAGGGTTGATTTATTTTTGTTGTTGTATTTGTTACATCACAAGTTTCAAATTTTGATAGTAATATACACATTAATTTCAGATAATGAGCACTTAGAATAAAATAAATTACCACAAACACAAAATTCAAGTCCTATGTACTTTCTGTTGGTCTAGTCCCACAGGGAATCTAACCTAATTTTTTAAATGGAAATTCTCAAGTGAGACACTTTTTATATGGAATTAATTTCTTTTTAGACATGTTTTTTTCTGCATTTATTAATAATACTGCAATACATGAGGTAAAACTGTGATTCCTTTAATATTTTATAACATTATTGCAAAGGGTTTTTTAAGAGCTTTTAAATTATTAGTTACACTCATTTTAAGATTCTTAAATAATATGTAATTGGAAAAAAAAAAAGAGTAAAAAAAATTACCAAATGATGTCTCATCATCTGTGCCAAATTCTTCTAACAGGTCAGTGAGAGCATCACGAAATTCTATCATTCCTTGTGCTGGCAGAGCAATCTGGGACCGTGGTCCACCTTGTGTAATTGTCTGAGAAATCTGAAGTGGAAGATTAGCATTTTCCTACATTGAAAATATCTTTCCAATAGATACTTTCCTCTTCTCACAAAATAGCTTTTTTCAATGCATGCCACTATCCTTCCACCTCCCGCTTCTGCATATCCACATGCAAATGATCATGCAGTAGCTCTCCACTAATCAGAACGCAATACCACTCCTATCGTAACCAGTGCCCACTTCTCAATTGGTAGTAGTACTGTACAGACATGCTTGTTTTTGCTCGCATATATATCCATATATCATCGAAAGTGGGGAGGCTGGGTGGGAAATGTGAGCAGAGCAAGTATCTATCTAAAATACATTTTCAGATTAGAAAAATTTTAATTTCCAATGTGATATCTTACCTCTTCTCACAAAATAGTTAGAATCCCACACTGAACTGGTGGAGGGCCGATAAAAAATGATTCACCTTTAGGAAGCACCCAAAGAGAGATCAGGAGGTGTAGAACCAAAAGAGAAAACATCACACCTCAGCATACCACATCCAGATATACTCTTCACCCTTTTAGGACTGTCTTGCAAACATAAAAGGCAGAAAAACATGAAGGAATTCCAGAATATGTATGACCAATGAATGGAACTCCTGAGTGTCGAGTGGCTAGGGTGTGATAGACCATAGTGGTAGTTCAACCTCATCCAATACCAAGCAGAATCTGGAATAGTACATCAGATCTGCAGTAGGTAGAGGATCCTTTACCTCTTTCTTCGAAATGGGAACTGGCAGGGAAGACAAGCTTTTGTACAAAAATCCATCTCCACTTGCTTGCATTTCCAACATAACCAACACTAGATCAGCCAGGAACCAACATCCAGCAGATGGTAGGAAGGTGGAAAGCTTCATAAGGGTGATATTTCTGGTCCAAAACCTGATGGCAATAGGCATGGTAGTGCCAGTCTGCAGTAGGAGGAGAATATCTGGCCATACACAAGTGGGAAAACATCCAGCAGATGGTAGGAAGAGGGATCACAAACCTGGGGTGCATAACCAGTCCAAACCTGGCAGCAGTGAGCATTTTTCATCTAGTCTGTGGTAGGAGGAGAGATACTGGCATTCACACATGTGTGGACTTACTTAGCAGGACCATCTCCAACCAATATCAGACCCACCGGGAATGTACATCCATAGGATGGTAGGGAGGAGGAAAGTCTCAGCCTGAGGGGCAAACTGAAATATATATATATATATATATATATATATATATATATATA
>NW_013665786.1:63225-73106 GCF_000517525.1 Limulus polyphemus | reverse complement strand
GTGGAGTGCATCAACCAAAACCTGGCGACATCTGGAATTGTACATCAGGTCCGCAGTAGGAAGGGTGTCATGCCATTTACACATGATACTAATCATGATCAGGCCATCTCCAACCAAAACCAGAAACACGAGGAATGTACATCCGGAGGATGGTAGGAAGGAGAAATGTCACAGTAGGAAAAAACAATCAGTCAAATATATAGACAGGAATACAGCATAGTGCTACAACCAAAACCTGGTAGTATCTGGAACTGTACATTAGATCCGTGGTAGGAAGTGTGATATGCTAGTAACACCTGCAAAAGGACACAGCCTTACTCTCAACTGAGTAGTATGATTTGTCATTTAGGGAGATAGGCCTCCATGGTCCACCACCCCAGCAGCTGGGAACTGGTAAGTGTTAAGGACTGCCATACTACACTAGAAGAAAGGGAGAAAAATGCATTGGAGAGTCTGGAGGACTGCACCACCGGAGACCATAATACCTTATTTTGAAAAGCCAAGCTACCACATCGATGGAGTCAATCTGGAATTGTACATCAAGTCTGTGGTAGGAAAAGTCTCAATGCCACGGAGCATCAGAGATGGGCAGCAATCTTTTTCTGCTTTACTCATGTTAGTCCATGAGTGTATGGTAATGGAAAAATATATTTATTAAGCAAAAAATAAACCACTAGCAGTCCTACAGAACACCCTATCTCTACGGTGTGCATAACAGTTTAGTCACAAATAACAAGAAAACGCAGACACACAACCAATACCTGGCGGTAGGAAGGGCTACAACGTGACATCAAGCATGGTCACAGAATGGACAATGCGGATTTAAGAAAAAGAAAGTATACCTGGTCAGGCACCACAGAGTGGAATTTACAATACACTAGGAAAAAGGTCCCTGAAAAAGTAAGAAAAGTTTGTAAAAAAAAAACCATTTGTCACAATACCAAAATGCAAAAATTTAAATAAATAGTAAAAAGAAACTAAGTTAGTAGTATAACAGAAAATGTTGACAAATCTGCAAGTAAAAATAAGCATGTCTGTACAGTACTATTATCAATTAAGGAGTGATTAACAAGTGCAGATGTGAAGAAGGCACTGGTTACAATAAGAGTGGTGTTGTGCTCATATTGTTGGAGAGCTGCTGCATGATCATTAGCAGAAATGGGAGGTGGAAGGCTAGTGGTGTGCATTGAAAATTTGTGCCAAAAGAGGGCAGTGTTAGTCAAAAAAAGCTACTTTGTGAGGTAAGATATTGTATCAGAATTACATAGTTCTTTTAAAACAAAGAGATGTAGTGTTATAATAACATTCATCAAACAGTAGTTAAGGAAGTTAATATAAGTTAATTTACAAAATTTTTTTTTAAGTTTACTTATGTATCTAAACTGAATAACTTTTTAACATAAAAAGAAGCATTTCAACAACAATGTAATAGCAGTTTTAATTTCTTGAACTTATAAAAGTTATAATATCAAAAGTTAAAAAAGAATCTCAGATAATTCATTATTTAACTATTGATATAAAGAATTTCTACTGAATCAGTATGTAAAAGCTACATAAGTTACATTGTGTTAAACGTATGTCATGACAAATTATGTCACTTTAATCTTTGAAGTGTAATGTATTTAAAATCCTGTAACTTAGTTGTAAACTCCAATGTACTTCAGAAGAACTATCACCTTGAAACAGCTAAAACTTAACAGCTTAAACAAATTTACCAAACAATATTAATGCATAAAATAATAAAAATCTCATTTATCACTAAGTGCACCAAGACTTTAAAAAAATAATTAAATTCTACTAATTACGGTGCATTTTAAAACAAACCTGGTTGAAACAGTATTTAGGAAAACATTGCAAAATAATTTGTGTTTTATAATAGTAAAGTTTTAATCCAGGAGATTTTTGCAAATGGTTCACAATTTCATCATTTTACAATAATCAATTGTATCTTGAATTTCATTCCTAAATTAATATTGAATGTTTTGAACAAATTATCAATAGTATAATCCAAGTTCCTTTGGACTACCTCTTATTTATTTTATTAAAAGCACATGGTTTTCTTTTTCTCCAAAGTACGGACGTAATTAATTACAGGTAAAGACAAATGAATTCAACATATATAGTAAATCTAAGAATAATTAAATTTATAAAACACTTTGATTACAAGAATATGTCAATCGGTTTGGCCTTTTGTGTATTATTTGATTTGCAAGGATATAGATCAGAAACCTTAATCTGCTAATTAACAGTTTTATATCCTACTCTTCTGTCTGGTGTACAATGATATAGGCTTAAAATCCTTATCAATTTAAAATGTTACTTTCCCAGTAAACCCAACTTCACATAAACAGTTATACTCACTCTTAAGAACCTCCCTCGTGAATTTTCTTTTAAGTCAAGGTAGTATCGTCTATTTTCCTTAACCATTAATTCACTTTTTAACTTTCCATCTTCAGGTAAGTTCTCAGGATTAGGTGGACCTATTATGAAACAGAAAAAATGAGCTTCAATAACAGTAGTTACTAATAAAAAAATACCAAACTTAAATAACTGCTAGAAAAAATTAAAGCAGTTATATCTATATCTAAGAAAATATTCAGTAGAAATAAATGTCAGTTTAGTATAAATGTTAAAAAATATTCACTTTACTTGGTGGATAAAGAAACTGATAGGTCACTTTTTCATACAATATTCAATGAAGTGACTGATATGCCTTTACCTTAATGGTCTAATGCAACAGTTAATCATATTCTAAAGGTTCAGTAGATTTATTTTTGCTTGGGATAATTGGTGTTGGAAGAATTAAAAATTCAGTAACTGCTAGAGCAATATTCATTGAACAGACTGACCAAAGTTCTAAATAAATATTCAGGAAAAAGCCTGAGAGTTCACTAAATTGTGAGTGGGTAATCAATAAAAACATGGACAATTCACAAATTAATGATGGAATCAACAGCACTAAAACTTCTAAAAACTTTTACTATAAACCAAAAGTTTCAAATAAAAACATAAAAAAAGATTTTAATATTTCAAGCTTAACTAATGAAACTGAATTAAATTCATTAAAATAGAAATGACTTGTGCAAAAATTTTATGTTAAACTACAAATTCAAAATTAGCTTTGCTTTGCATTAAATTTCTTTTAAAGTTGAAGAACAATCAATTAATTTAACCAAATTAGGTTAAAATTCTTAAGCATTTATGCAAAAATTTATACAGTAAACCTGTGCACTACATAAATTCAAGTAGTATTAATTATTGTTATATCTGGAAGTTGCCACGATAACCACTGGTTGGAGACATTTTCTTAGTGCTGCCGCCACCACTGACAGATATCTGTAGCCACATTTATGACATACTTAACATGTTATTGTCATATATATATATCTAGATATGTTTCAAACATAAACACTGAATACACTTTATATTTACAGCCTATGAATGCTAAATATTCCTCACATTTGTAACATGTTTTAAAGGATAAGGAATGGAGGAACTTTCATTACCATACTAACTGCTGCTCAACAACTTGTTGAACTATGATATTCAAACTGATGTCAGTATTTACCTGTACAAGCATGCAAGCTAACAACTGTAGGAATTCAACTCAATGAACTGGTGAATTCTTTAACTCTTTCAACATGGGCTCAGTCCCTGGGAATGACTTCGAAACCATTTTGTGCTTGTTATAGTTTTAATGCTATAACTTTCAAATTAGTAAGCACATGTTAACGAAATTTGGCAGATTATTAGTAAACATTATAATGCTTTCATACACAAAATATCAATTTTTTTTTATTAAGACTTAAGGTTTGTTAAGCAATGTTTTTCTCATGCCTTTTTTTTCTTTGCACATGTTACTGTATTCAATAATATAAAACTAACCTTTTGTCTTTACAAAGTGACCTGTCTTAGCTGTGTTTTAGTAGATTAGTATTTTGTAAAAGACAGTCACATTCCCATTTTTATATCAGGTCATCAAGAAATTAATGTTTAGATAAAAAACCCAAACAAATTATATATCAAAACAAAACAATTATTAAATGAAATAGTCTCCATTCTTATCAATGATGCTTTCCCATCTTACAATCAGGTTGTTAATACTCTAATTAAAGAAATCACTTGGCTTTGAAGCAAAAAACATGTCGATGTCCTCTTTAACACCTTCCACATTTGCATACATTTTCTCATTAAGATTGTGTTGCAGCGAAAGAAAAAGTTGGTAATCTGGTGATGCCATATCTGGAGAATATGGTGGGAGGGGAAGTACTTCCCAACCCAACTCCATAATCTTGTGTTGTGTCAAACGTGCCACATGTGGATGTGCATTGTCGTGGAGAAGAACACCTTTCTGATTGATGAGTGAAGGACTTGATTTAAATGTTCCAGTTGCTGACTTCAGATCTCTGCAATGAGAGTTCACTGTGGATTGAGGAGTTCAAAATGAATCACTCCTTTGAGGTCCCACCAAATGCAAAGCATCACTTTCTGCAGATGGAGTCCAGGTTTTGGGGTTGGAAGTCATTTTTGTTTAGGACTGAGCCATTGTTTTTGGTGTTTAATATTTGTACAGAGAATTCATTTTTCACCATCGGTGACAATTCTGTCCAAAAATGGTTCACACGCATTACGCATCAGAAGAGGAAGCAACGTTCACACCTCAGAAACGATTATCATCGAAGAGTTCGAGAGGGGCCCAAACACCTTCTTTATGGAGTTTTCCCATATTCCCTAGATGTTTACGTATTGTTTCGTGAGAGACATGCAATTTCAGGACCATTTCACGAGTGTGTTACTTTGGGTTAGACTCAACAAGCGTCTTCAGAGCATCAGTATCAATTCAAACATGTCAGCCCCTGCCATTACAGTTTTTAAGGCAAAAGTCACCTGAACGAAATTTGCCGAACCATCGTTGACACTTACGAGCATTCAAAACATTTCCATGAACTCCTTTGATATTCTTTGTGGCTATAGAAGCGTTGTTTCCCTTCTTGGGGGGGGGGGGAACACAGAAAGTGTTCCAAAATGTGACATTAATTTCTTGATGACCCAATACATTATACATGTATATAGGTTATTACTATTTAGAAATAAGTTCTTAAACATATTTTTCTTAAAACAGAGAACAATAAATAAAGAAGTAAAGCAAACAATTGTCTCTTCTAGTTACGACCTTTGTACTCAGTTGCTAACTCTTAAAATTTCACACGTGGAGGATATGAAATGATATAATTTTTTAGGTTTTACATATACATTTGAAATAACCAAAAAATCATAATTTCTATATCATTTCCACAGAATTTTGCTATAATTTATCAAGCTTAGTAACTAAGCTGTATTTGGGTCTAAAAAAATATGAAATTTCGAGCAGATTAAAGACACAATCTACCTCCTTGAAAAACTTGGTTTGAAAGAATGAGATGGCATCCTAACACATGAAAATGGGTGAGAAAGCCACTAGGTAAACATTCTGAGCTTTCAATTGATTATTCATGTCATATATTGAAGTAAGTTTATATAAGGGACCATTTCCAAAACTGGAAAGAGGTGAGGTGGGCCATTGTGTTTGATTCAGTATATGAGTGATGTCTCAGCAAATAGAAAAGATATGAGGGTCTTATTTTATATTCTAGATTGTCAATATCAGTAATTTGAGTTCCTAATTCATATGAAACTATAGACTTAGTATTCTGACTTCACAAACATCTAATTTGAACCGGTGCTGCATTCAACATATTACATGACACAAAAAAAATTTGATGTTTAATTGTGTTTCTTTAATATTTACTTTAAAATTAAGAAACTGAATAATGTATAATACTAAAATTTGAATTATGATCTACAGTTTGATACCAAACTTATTGACATAAATTCATGAAATAGTAGCTCAATAAAATTTTTAATTAGAGTCAACAAATGCAATGACATGACCTTTTACCCTTGACCTGTCTGGAGAGGGTTAAGAGTGATTTACTACAACAGACAACTGTAAGATTGATCCCCATTTTTGCTAGGTTTGTTTACATCCATACTCACACATCTAGCATGATCAAGTTTAAATAATGTTGTTACATATCAAACAATCACATTACCAACACAGTAAGATAAGTTACAAATTTATTAAATCACAAAACACTTTACAAGTTTCAGAAATCAATAGTTAATAATTTAGTGGATTGCTAGAGCTTATACCCAACAAATATATCTTATGTATTTCAGTCTCACACCTCTCAACAGTCTCACTTAACTTCAGATCACAGACTTTATTTCCTTGCCATGAGATTACATACCACATGAATAACGTATTAGCATTTGTTATACATAATCATACATGAACCTAGTATACACATGAAACTGCCAGGGAAACTTGTGTCAGTTTCTTAATATAAAAACAATATGTTTAATATTTAGCACACACTAGAAGGCAAGTGAGCTAGTTTTTAAGGCAAATAAAAATACAGCCAAACTAACTGACAGAATGAAACAATATAAAACCATAACTAAAAATAAAATACAAATAAAAATACAGCAAAACTAACTGATAGAATGAAAAAATACAAAACTATAACTAAAAATAAAATAAAAATACAGCTAAACTATCTGAGAGAATGAAAAAATACAAAACTATAACTAAAATAAAACTTGCTACCTCATATTCCTACCCTTTTAGAAAAAATGAAAGAAAGTTGACAATTTTCCTCTGAATAAATTAAATACCATCTATACCAGATTTGAGCGATTAACTTAATATATCTAATTACTTACAAGCATTGATTATGTTAAGCAGTATCAATTGAAATAATTGGTTGATCAAAACTATGATTAAATCAACATCAATGTCATGTAAATAACCAACTAAGCAATATTAGAGTTTCCAGTTGTTATTGTTTTTTATTATTCCAATTATCCAAGTTATAGAAGTACTGTCATAATGATTTCTCATTATTATTTCGGATAATTCCAAGCTTGTTCAGCTTAATTGATTAGCATCATGAATCAACTAATCAAAATTAGGCTTTCTGATTATTTCAAATATCCAAGTAATTGAAATATTGCTATTATAATTTCTTGCTATCATTTTTTTAATGAAATCAAGTTTGTTCAGCTGTGGATGAGCATGACCTAAGGATAAAGGCGTTACTCCAGAATTCAATACCAAATATGCTTGCCCCTTTCAGCCACAGAAATGTTAAATTTTTTTCTATAATTTTGAATTACATCAAAGTTATCAAAACAATCTGCCACTATCCCCAATTTTGAACAGCACCCACCACAACTACAAGGCCAATCTTTTACCAAGGGATAGTGGAATTTACCATGACATTATAATGCCCTTATCTACCACAGAATTCAGCTATATTTACTAAGTTTATGTATGAGCATGTATAACAAATGCTAATTTGTCAACTCGAGTGATACATAATCTTGAGGTTTGGTAAGGAAATATGAAGCCTCAGCTTTGAAGGAAAGTGAGAGCTGAAAGGTTGTGATATGTAAGACGTATTTGTTGATTATTAAAAGTAGTATTTTAGTGCAATTACTCACTTGATTATTGTTTATGATACTTTTGAGAACTGTTTAATATTGTTCTTTTGTGTAAACTTATAAATTAAATTATGTCTTATCTTCTTATGGTTCTTTTTACTTAATTCGTTAACATAATTATTTTACTGTGTGCTTTGAAGTTTGGTACTGACAATGTTACTGTGTATTTTATTTTTATATTTGTGTTTGAGGTAATTAGTTACCAAGTCCTGGACATACACTAAATCATTAACTTCAGTAACACAGTTCTTTGATACCTCACAAAGTAATGTACTATTAGTATGCCAACATATCTAAAAGCTTATTAAACTTGGTAATTCTTGGGCTAGACCTAACTGCTTAGTTAGTCATGAAAAAAATATAACAGATAGTAGCAGACCATTTCAAAATGTGCTGTCAAAAAAGAAATAAAAACAACTGTATTAAAAGGACAAGAACTGAAGAGTATAATGTATAATCAAAACTTATATTAAATGTAACACATTCTGATAACTTTAAAATGTTCTTTAGTTTATATTTTTTTTAAAGAACAAAAGTTAGCAAAATATTTATTGCCATTTGCACAACTTAAAATTTACATACACAGGATATAGAAAACAAAAATCAGAAGGCCAGAAATTGATACATTTCATAAGCCATCTGTTGCTATGTGCCAGTATGGCTAACTGGTTACCCCTGAAAAAACTCTTAGCCAGCTAATGAAATAAAAAAATTACATGACTTCCAGGTATAACTTATAGTGATGATTAATAGAGAAATAGTCTTAACTCTTTAAGAAAGGTCATGGGTAAAAGACCATGTCATCTAGTTTGTTGACTCGTATTCAAAATTTTATTAAACTATTATTTCTCGAATTTATGTCAATAAGTTTGGTATCCAACTGGAGATTATAATTCAAATTTTAATATTATACTTTACTCAATTTCTTAATTTAAAAGTAAATATTAAAAAAACACAGTTAAAATTCGATTTTTGTGTGTCACATGGTATGTTGAATGCAACACATGTTCAAATTAGACATTTGTGATGTGAAAATACTAAGTCTCTAGTTTTGCACAAATTAGTAACTCAAATTACCGATACTGACAAGCTAGAATATAAAATAAGAGCCTCTTATCTTTCAATTTCCCAAGATATTGCACATGTAATAAATCAAACACAGTGGCACCCCGCCCACCTCTTTCCATTTTTGTAAATGGTTCCTTATGTACACTTACTTCTATATATGACATGAATAACCAATCAGAAGCTCAGAATGTCCCCAGTAGCTTTCTCAGCCATTTTAATGTGTTTGGATGCCATTTCTTTCTTCCAATATTTCAAGGAGGTAGGTTATGTCTTTTAGGGCCAAATACAGCTTAGTTACTAAGCTTGATAAATTATAGTGGAATTATATGGTACTGATATAGTAATGTATGATTTTTTGGTTATTCAACTGTATATATTAAACCTAAAAAATTATATCGTTTCATATCCTCCAAGTGTGAAATTTTAAAAGAGCTAGCAACCTACGTCAAGCAGTAACTGAGTACAAAGGTTGTAACTGGAAGAAATAATTGTTTGCTTTACTTCTTTGTTTACTGTTTTATGTTTTAATAAAAATAAGTTTACGAACTTAATTCTAAATAGCAATAATCTATATACATGTATAATGTATAATAATTGAAATGTAACTGTATTTTACAAAATACTAGTCTAATAAAACACATCCAAGACAGGTCACTTTGTAAAGACTAAAGGTCAGTTTTATATTACTGGACACGGTAACATGAGTGCACATGCGCCACGTCATTGTAACTTCTGTACTGTTAGCCAGGCATAGCTGAAAAGGTCAATATAATAAAAATAATAAATATATATGTAAATGTACAATGTTATGAGATTTAAGCTATTTAGTCTAAACATTTATGTTTTCATTTGATAATTTGTAGTCATTCTAGAATGAAAAAAAGCATAATTTATATTTATTTCCTAATTTTTTTAACGTGGTTATGAGATCAGTCAAATCGAGCAAACCCATACAGAGATTCGTTACTGAAAATAACAGATAAAATATAAAGTTTTTTCTTAAGAAATGTTTGATAATTATCTGGACATTATAAAGATTTCACATGTGAAATTTGAAAATTTTCTGATGCACAAAAGTATTTTTAATCTTAAAATGAAAATTACAGCTTATAAAATGGATCAGAACAACGTAGGCTGGTAAGGCAATCACTGATTGGCATGTCCTTAAGCCAATCAGGAAATGTCACAGACCTACTGAAGGATATGTAGATTGTATAGGAATTCTTTTTGGCAGCAAAGGACAGGCTTATGTTAGTTTTAAAGTAAAG
>NW_013665786.1:51022-62849 GCF_000517525.1 Limulus polyphemus | reverse complement strand
CTAAGACGGCTATGAACGGTAAAGAGTTATGTTGTTCCTTTTCGAAAGTAAATTTGAGAGCCGAGTGCAACAAGTTTAGGTCTTGTAAGAAATACTTGCATTCCTGTTCAGTTTTAAAAATGGCAAATGTGTCGTCTACATAGCGGAAGTAAACAGCAGGTCTGGTAACTTTGTTGAATAGTTCATTTTCATGGAAACCACAAAAATATTGGCTAAGGCAGGTCCAAGAGAACCCATGGCGACTCCGTCGATCTGTTGATACATGATATCATTAAAGCTGAATTCCACCGAACGTGTTGCAGTATTCATCAGTTCAATAAACAGGTTCTTAGGTATTGGAGGGCACTGAACTTCTCCACCATACACAGTATCTGCACACATTTTGATGATTTCTTCCAGGGGTACATTAGTAAACAAACTGCTGATGTTGAAGGAGCACAAAAACGATTGTTTAGGGTCAAGGCTAAGGTTCTGTATGGTTGTAGCAAAAGAAAAGGAGTCTTGAATACAGTTTTCTGAAATGGACGCTAACACATGTTCTAAAATTTCCGAAAGCCACTTTGCTAATATATGTTGTGGAGAGCCAATCATAGACAAAATCAGGTGGAGTGGTACATCCTTTTTATGCATTTTAGAAAGGCCATATATATGGGGACATTGTGAGCCTGCAGGCCTAATCCGATCATAAATAACACGTGGTAAGGAACCTTTCTAAACCATTTCTAATAAGTGTTTTTGTAACTTGTTTTCAATTTTTGCCATGTTATCCTTTTGCAAAACAATGCCTTGCCTTTTGAATTTTGTTTCATCATTTAAGATGTCACATATTTTTTTCAATGTAGTTAGTTTTATTCAAAATGACGGTACCAGACCTTTTTCAGGTTTTGTGATAAGCATAATTGTTCAAGCATAGACATTTTATAGCCTGAAAATGTTCTCTATGCATATAGAAGTCAGTAAGGTCGATTGGTGTGCCACAGTAAGCCAAATCATGTAGTCTGGCCTTTAGCGAGCTTAGTTCTTCATCCGATACTGGTTTATGTTTAGTAAGTTGAGCATATAAAACTTCAAATTCTGCAAAAATCTTCTCTCTCTGGATATTGTTAGTAGGTACACAAAACTCTAGACCATGTCCAAGTACAAATTCTTCTACTTCAGAGAGGCAGTAGTCTGAAAGATTAATAACGTGCTTTCTAGAGTCACTCAATGAACCCCGAAACGTTTCTTAATAAGAATGTTTACGTTACGATCGTATTTTGTTTTTGTCTGGTTTTCCATCTGTTCATCAATTTTGGAATTGTAGTGGGAAATCATGTCGAAAAATGAAAGAAATTTTATAATTTTTGACCACAGGTTGCGATAACAAACTTTTACTTTAGAATACTGTTTTTGGTTTTTCTCGATTTCATCATTCAAAAATGCATGTTCTATTATTGGACTATGTCTCTCTCGGGATCTTGCAATGCATTGGCTAATTAATTTTGGTACGACTCATTTTACGATGCATGTCTTTAGAAAGAAGGTAGACATTTTAAGAGTTCTGAGCTTACCTCAAAGCTTCACAAGTTGGTACAAATCTTCAATCTGATTCTTGGTGTACTGCTGCCGGAAATACTTGAAAAGTTTTTTTGGTGTACAAAACTTGAAGATAGCTTTTATATGTGGAAATATCTGTTAGTTGAGTACTTGCACAGACCTTAAAATATAACGTTGATAAATGGAAACAAGTTTAAGTTGTTCAAAATTTGAAAATAGTGTTGATAACTGGACCAATTGTTGGTTGAGATGCTGCAAAGGAAATATCTGCTTCAGCTATATCTTTGACTTTCAAGATCTACATATCTACATGTGCCAATGTTTCCGTTTATCAACTTTATATTTTAAGATCTGTGCAAGAACTCAGCTAACAGATGTTTCCACATTTAAAAGTTATTGCATTAAAACTATAACAAGCACAAAATAGTTACGAGGTCGGTTCCAGGGACCGAGCCTGCGCTGAAAGAGTTATACACATAATTTAGAACAGTATTTCTTATGCCATTGGTTGCTATGTGAATGTGGCTTATCCCCCTGAAAAAGCCCTTAGCTAGACGTCCGAGATAAAATAATATGACTTCCAGGTATAACTACTGGCCATTTGTGAGATGTCATGATAGGGTGATGATTAACAGAAAGAAATTTGCTTAAACATATAATTAGTGCAACATTTAAAACAGTGGTTTCAACCTTTTGAACCCCACAGACAGACAAAATATTTTAAAAATGGTTACAGACTGTTAGGAGTATTTAGGCTAATAGATTTAATAGGTCTGTACTACAATATTTGCTCTATAGATATGAAATAAAAATAATACAGATACTTATAAATAGGACTGTAGAAACTAGCTTCAAAAAATATTTGGAATTTTAATAACATAAATATTGACTCACAAGTAATTGTAGATGTTTTTGATTATCATACATTTCTCTTTTCTATGGCACTGGATATTTCTATGGACTTTCTAAAAACCAATCACCTGACCAGTAAAGGTCCGAGTAGCAGAAGTTGAGAACTGCTGCTTTAAAACAGCTTACCATCAGAATAGAAATATCATAACTATATTACTTGCCTAGAGATGCATAGATTTCACTAAATGCTGTAAGATGGTCTCTTAACTCTAAAGCTGAGGACATGGCTAGTAATAATCGACTTTTTCTTCCAGCTGGACCCACCTAAAAGAAAATATACAAGTATTAACTGCTAAGATGAGAACCTGACTCTTGTCAACAGTAAAAGCTCCATAAGCAAACCAGTAAAAATATAACAGCATAACCACAACACAAGTAAGTAGAAAGTGGTGTTTGTTGTGTAGTTGTTAAAGTAACTTACATAAAAGATTTTTAGTGATACTTCAACTAAATGCTATTGTTTTTTTATACATAAACAGCTGATATTTTCTTATACAGGCCAGTAATAATAACTTAACATTTTAAGAATTTATACTGGGTTAATTATCATTTGTAAAATTCATGGGTAAATTTTCTAAACATAAACACTTGACTGATTCTTACAACAGTAATCTTGAGCATACTAGTTTTCTTATGTGTTACAAAGCAAACTTTACTGGTTCATTCAAACTGGTATTCTTGATTAGTTGATTCAGACATTTGTGCAAATCTACACAAGAGCTAGCTGTTTTTGTTTTCCCGAAAGAGTATAAAGTCTTGTTAAAATGTTTTCTAATGTTAATCAATGCACACTTATAGCAAAACTGCAAGAAAAAGCAGTGAAACATAATATATAGCATACCGAGGCCCAAACATTTTTAATACTTCTGTACTTATATTTCATGTTATATTTGATTGTTTTAACAAGGGACACTTGGAGAGTATCGTGATCAGAATTACTATCCAAAAACCAGAAAGACAAGTTATGAATCATAATATGTGAAAGTTTGAAACTGGTCAATATTCTACTTTATAGATAAATGCAAGTGTCCTATTTGATTGAGTTTGGATATTTGTCAAGCAGGAAAAGCAAAACCAGTAAAGAAAATGAAAGTAACAAAAAGAATAGTAGGGAAGGTCATTATTTCCAAAACTGTGGAATTGGTGATAGACTCAATGGTTCAATAAAAGAACAAATATTACCTACTTTGTAACTCAAATAAGCAGCTTTATTATATATCCAATATCATCATATTATCCTAGTTGAGCACATGTGTACTAACAAATACTTGCCCTTAACATTAAATTAAATGTTTTGTGTGTTTACTCTTCAAACAATAAGTTAAAACTTTTAGGTATATGCAAATCAACTTTTTTAAACAATATAAAATAATACACTATACCATTCTATTTTCTAAACAAGAACCTTCTAGCAAACTGTTTATACTAATACGCGAGTCTCTCTACCAGCAGCCTTCATTTCACACTACATATTTACAATTTGTTTTTACATATAAATGTAAACATTCTATCTCAACAATAACTGACAATTCATATAACACATTCACTTGCATACTTAAGAAAACCTTTAAGGTCTTACCTCTGCTACTTTAATAAACCGCCCCCGTCTATTTTCTTTCACATCAAGATAAAACCTTTTGGATTGTATCTGAAGAACTTTAGTAGCTAACTCCTGTTCTGGTGGTGGTAGTAGCTGCCCTGTTAGAAAGTCCAAATAAAAGCAATGTCTATTCACCATGTTTCTTTACGAGCACGAACACTGTAACACCTAAGGAAGCTAAAAAATTCTTCCCGATTTTTAAACAACACGAGTATTGCTAGCTGTTATTGGTCAACAATAATAGTTTACAATTTATTCCCAACTTCTTTCAATTACTAATTATTGATTTCATTATTTAATATTATTATATTAATTACTTACATTATCATTTGTGCATATTTTATTGCTATGTAAATAACCAGGAACACTATCCATATGCCATACATATAACTATATATATATACTGACTTTCTTCGAGTTATTAAAAAGTATGCTCAGACCAGGCTGTTCACAAACTGAACAACACCGAAAGGTAGTAGGTTTTTCAATAATCTATTAATAAAAGTTCAAGCAGTACAAAAACTATTGATTCACTGAAGTGAAACATCAATATGATAAAAAATTTTGGCTAAAAGTAGTATAACAGAAATTAATATAGAAGAGTGAGCAATAGAAAATTAGTGCTATTTAGTCTATAGAAATTATGAAAGTGAAGTTACACAGTAGTATAGAGTAAATAAACTGAGATAAAACTATTATTTTAATACCTTTAACAATAGAAAATATCAGAAAATGAAATCAACAATCAATATTAAATGTCCTTTTCATTCTCTTTCATATTTTAATTATTCTTATCAAGTAAGTAATAATTTAAATAAAAATTAAAATTATAATGACAATTGATTTTCAATAAGGAAAATAATGTACACAAATTGTATTTTAAAGTACCAGAAACCACCACTAAGTAATACAATTCAAAAAAGTGGACCCTTCCAAAACATTTTGAGTTCATTTTTTCAAGTTGTTGCACAAACTGAAACATGGCAAGTATGCGTGCGTGTATATATATATATATGCACACACACATAATAAAAATTATACAAATACATATACCAACAACCCAAGTATATCACGTTTAAAATTAACGTGGGTGACCTTGACCTTTGTACCCATTGTTCCTAACAGCTCTCTTTCATAGTTACAATTCCTGAACTCCTAATGTTTTCAAAATTGTTGTTGGAAAAACAAACTAGTCGGGCAAGTTTAAGAATTTCTATGATCGTATATCCAGATAAAATATTATTTCTAACAGAAGTATTTCTTTCGTATTAAAAACATATACATTCCCCAAGTGTAATACATATATTTGTGGTAAATTCAAACTTTCATGAATATGGTTACATATTTTACGAAAATTGTAGGTAAAACTGTAAATATATTATTATTATGTCACCCGTCTGCAGTCTCACGGGGAAAACCTTGAACGTGTAGCAAAACAACAAGAGAAAAAAACAAAGAAACTTATGTTACCAGCCTTACCTAAGCTACCCTTCCTCTTTTGTTCAAGTTCAAGGTTACGAAACCACTAAAAATAAAGTTATAAAGTCACGCCAACAAACAGGCCGAACCAGTTCTGCGTGTGTAGCTTTCAGTGGGAAACCTCAGCTTACAATGACCAACTTAAAAAGCTGCCCACGAAACAATGGACAAAATAGCATTTTTTTTCTTTCTATAAGTCATTTTATGATTGATTACGCTAATGACGAAACATTTTGATTTTCGACAGTTTTAGATTAAGTTCTGGGAAGTTCAATACTTGTTTTCACACTTCCGCTCTTAAGAACTGCGACGTTTTATTATTGAATGTCACGCAGCAACTTCAGTAATCTCTCTCCACGCTTTGGCCAGTTTTAGCAATGAAACAACGGAAATGCTGGCAAGTACCAGAATAATACTGTAATCTGAAACACACACTAGGAAGTAAGCCTAATCAATGGCAAAAATAATTCAAAATAGTTTAGTATATGTCACATTATTTAGCACGTGAAACCCAATCAAAACACATTGTATTACACACAAACCCCTTGTCACCAGCCATAAGCCAACATCAATCGTAAAAAAAAAAAAAGTTACAAGTAAGACACGTTTTCGATGCCTCACCTTGACATTTTAAGTTTCATTATGTACGTAAACATAATAGGAACGAGGAACGTTTCTTTATATTTTGTATATTATGCTCGGTTCTAAATGTGTTCATCCATTCCACGTTATCGGTTATTAATCTATCAGTTGGAAGGGAATAATAGCTTTCCTCCCCCACTTTAAGAGAATAGGCCAGTCCGATCAATATGTCGCGTCGGTTACAGCAGACAGGAAAGTTACTAACAAATTATCTTGGCACATTTGTGTCTGGGTTACGTAATATCACATTAGAAACTAACGGACCATGCACACAACATTCCTTGTTACACGTACATGTGAGAGGACAACACAAAGTTGTAAAACACATTAAAGTAGTGTTCAACCTAAAGATGGAGAGTAAAATCGTGGAAAGGTAATAAAATAAGCTGCACTGATACAAAGCCATTCTCAGTTAACAATTTGATGCGATATTCCATTATTATTATTATTACTTACATTTTGCGCGGTCAGTATGTAAGGTCGATGATTACCTTCAGTTTCAAACGTGTGATTTCTATATACTTACCTCTGTCCCCTACGGGCACTATGTGAGGTTGCTGCTGTCTATTCATCTGCGTGTGCTAGCAGCAGTCGACGCTCGTTCACATGCTACAAGTCATATCTGCACGTTGCCGTCAACATACTTTACCCGCGAGAGACTTCACCCGACGGTAACTTTCCATACTATTACAATGCACATGTATCGCTGCGCCGTCACGCAAAGGTATTGACAGAAAACAAGAACGCCTTTCTCGAATAATATTTAGAATACGAATTATCCCAGAAATATAACTACTACAACCAACGGCATTACTTTTGATAAAATCGTATTAACTTACAAAATGTATAAACACACGATTAAAGCACACTACGTGGATGACAGGTTCGGTGTGTGTAATTATGCTGATCCCCAAGTCAAGATCAGATGGGTAACTTTAAGACAACTAAACAGTTTTGTATCTGTATATTATCTACTGCATCGTATCCCAAACTTTTGTCATTTACGCCCTCTTCAATAAATATGCTCTCTCGAGCACCATCTTTTTTAAATGAGTTGACGAGATGTAATACACGGATACGCATCAAAATGCTACATGTGTTGTAGTAATTACTTATTATTTTCATTGATAAAAATATTTTAAAACACTTAATTTTACGTTATTGCACTATTGACTCTCCTAGTCGCTCCCCCCCCCTCCCACCAAGAAATTATTTGCGCTCCCTCGGAGATGCACCCCTCACTTTGGGAAACGTTGATCTACTGTACTAACTATAAAAACATTAAATCAAATAATGAAAAGTCAAAACTGAAAACCCCTAAATAAATATGGAACTAAAAAATAACTACAATACTTCAACTGTTTCACAAATTGAACCGTTTTGATTTGCTATACACGTTCCTTATCACAAAAATATCACACGAATCTACGCATATTCCATCCGCAGATATATTATTGCGATATTCTAAGACCGCTGGTTAGACTATCTGACAGTTTAATTTTCAAGAAAGAGACCAGTTCATGATAGTAACTATTACTACACGTTACCTCCTTGGATGACGTCCAACTGCTGCTGTTGTAAAACATTTCCTGTCTGTTCGCAAAAAGGGGTGTGTGTGTGTAAAAAAAAACAGCGATTAAATTGAGATTTTAAATAAGATGGAACTCCTTTTTGTGCTTCACTTTGACATTCCTGTCAGAACACCACGAACGCTGGTGGCTTGAATCCTCAAGAGTAGGAATCGCCCCCCCCCCCAATTTAACCCCTGGTCATATCACGACTGAGGGGTCATAACAGACCTACTGGTAGCCAGTGATTTATAGTACTTACAATTAATCAAAGCCACGTGGTTCAGCAGGTTTTCTTTCAGATATTCGCCCTAAGTTACACAACAGCTATAAGCACTACCAGTCCCTTGTTTTGAACCGATAAGACAACAGGGAAGGGAGCTACTCTATATGATGAGATTTAATCGTCCCACATATATATATCTCACTCACAGTCCCAAAATGCAGAGCGCGTTTTTTTATTTTTTTTTATTGGTAACCTGACAAGGAATAAGGACTCCTGGAACTACAGGCCAACACAGTAACTTCTTGGCCATGCCCAGCCTACCACGTAAATCATATGATTTATCATAAAGCACACTAATGGTTCATAATAGGGTTCGGCCAGGAATATCACAAAAATTCTAATAGAACATACGGGTAAAAACCATCTTAAAAAGCAGACTTATTTTTGAAACGACACTCAAGTCTTTTTATCTCAATGGCTAAGGCTACTAAAATACTGATAACAGCAAAAACAGTCGATTTTCCGATTATTAGACAAACTTCATTTATTTGTTCCTCATATTTATCATTTTTTCCTTATTACCAAGTTATTCTGCGAAGCCTATAGCAAAAATGGTTCGATATACTGCGCCAAAATTTATGCACAGCTACTAAAGAAACTCCTACAAAGTTTGTAGAGCTATTTTTAAGTTGATTCTTGAAAGTTTAATTTCCACCCTCTAAATTTTTCTAAGGTCTTCTTCGCTACCAACATAAGCTCTTTGAAGCCATTTAAGTATCGTGACACTAGTCGGAAATGCTCTGTTTCATACTAGTTCAAAACACTTCGAATTATTACAGTAAATAATGTGTATATTTATAACAGTGTCTATAGCCTTATTATTATAGTTTTACAAGCCGCCAACAGAAAAAAACGGCTATAAAATATTACTGAAACCTGGACAGTAGTAATGAATGCAGTATTGAGTATGTCATAGGATAGTTTTAAAATTAATTCAAGCGCCTTCGTTTTTTTCGCTTTGGAGAATTTTTCTAAGTCCTTCAGTTTCCGCCATTAAAAAAATCGAGTGTTTTACCAATGCACATTAATTGAAAATCATTTGTGCAACTTATAACGCATTCATTGGAAACTGCCATGTTGAGCATTCACCATTTCTTTACGTGGTTTTCTGCAACTATTTCAGTGGGTTTTTCTAATAATAGACAATTAGGATAGTAGATTTCTCTACTCTTATGAGTGGTGATTTATTCTACTGATTTTCGTACTTCGCTTGTTAAACGCGTTTACAGGAAACTTCAGGCACAAAACCACCTGGCTCAGTAGAAAATGGCTTGGTGAAAAAAAAAGCCAATGCAGCAGTAAACTGTTGAAAAACGTGGAACATAGTACTGAATGCAAGTATTAGCTTAAAATTTATCCTCCATAAATGGACATAAAAACTTAAGAAACAATATAATTAAAAATTATTAATTTAAAAAGGAGAACAGGGATCGTCAAAAACGTACAGAAACAAGTTGAATCAAAATGCAAAGATTATATTTTCAAGCCTACAACTACAGACTCCAAAAAGTAAACAAACTAAGCTGGAAATAGTCTACATTATTTTCTCAAGCTGCAAATTCCTATATTGAATTCACTAAAATTAATAAGTAATGTAGACATGGTGTCAAAATTACATAACAAGAGACCTATTGGTCCATCTCAGCTGTCCCATCCTCTAAACTAAACTATTAATAAATAAATTTTTAAAAAATCTTAAAGCCAGCACTTATCATTCATATATTTATCAAGCCTTCGCTTAAACTCCCTTAAATTTAATGCCTCCACAACACCCAAAAGCAAACAATTCTAAAGGCCAACCACCCTGTTAGAAGAATAAAACTCTTTTAGCTGAAGATGACTACTACCCTGCCAAAATTTATATTTGTGTGCCCTAGTCCTACTATTCTCACTGTTAAGTATGAAAAATTATTATGCATCAACATTATCAATTCCCTTTACAATCATAAACACCTCAGTCAGATCCCCCTAACTCTTCTTTTTTCAAGAGAAAACAATTTGAGAGATTTCAATCTCTCTTCGTATGACAACCCCTCCATCCTAGGCACCATTCTAGTAACCCTTTCCAACAATTCAATGTCTTTCTTAAGGTAAGGAGCTCAAGACTGAACACAATATTTCAGTGATCTATACAAAGAAATTATAACCTCTTAAGACTTGTATTCAATATTTCTAAAATCCTATTTGCAATCCCACTAGCAACAGTACACTGCTCGGATGGCTTTAGAAACTGATTAACTTTAAACCAAGATCCCTTGCTTTCATGACACTGTTAAGGTTATTCCCATCCAAATTATGATAACTCACATGCATCATCTTGCATTTATTATATTTAAAACCCATTTGCCATTTATTTGCCCAACTCACTAAATGATCTGAATATTTTTGTAAATCAGCAGCATCCTCTCCACAGCTAGCAACACCCAAGACCTTAATATCATCTGCAAATTTAAATAATTTATTGACCATTCATTCATCTATGTCATTGATGTAAATCTAGAAGAGCAAAGGTTCTAAGACTGAGCCCTGAGGTACCCCACTTGTGACATTAATCCAGTTTGACTGAACTCCACTTGTAACAACCCCCTGCTTTCTTCCATTCAGCCACTCTTCTATCCAATTTGCTAACTTATTCCCCACACCTATAGAGCTAATTTTGTTTTACAAGCCTTTTATGTGGCACCTTGTCATATACTTTTTGAAAATCCAGATACATCAAATCTACACTCATCTACATAAAGAGTAACCTTTTCAAAGAATGTCAAAAGATTTGCAAAGCAAAATTTTCCCTTAGGGATTTGTGGTTTGTGAAAATAATGTAGACACTATTTCCAGCCTAGTTTGTTTACTTTTTTAAAGTCCCTAGTTGTAAGCTTGAAAATTTTATTTTGATTGAGCTTTTTCTGTACTTTTTGATGACCCCTATTAAAATTTTTAAATTATTTTGAGTTATATTAATTAACTGGAACAAAAATAGGTTCGGCATTGAAGAAACCATAATGTTGAGAAAGTAGTGTCACTTAACATTAAATCAATTAACCAATCAACACAAAACTAAGGATGCATTAAATACAATGTGTTTAAAACATCAGTTTATTGAACATTTCTGCTGTTGTTGTTAAGCGCAAAGCATTATAAGTCTCCAGTAAAAATAACAAAAAACAGCAATATCACATAATGTCAGTTCATGTTCAATAAATGCACGTGTTAAACAATAATATTTAATGCATCTTTTGTGTTGATTGGTTAACTGATTAAAAACTTGCAGGCTTTTTTAATAAACTTATAACTGTGATGTAAATTTACTTGAAAAAATAAATAAACAGGAAAAAAAATGTAGCTTAAGATAACTTTAAGAATCTGAATCATTAAAAAAACAATATGTGGACACAATGGCAACTTTTAATTTTATTAAAACACGTATAATTAATTTTAAAAATTCCCCAGTTTCCTTGAAGTCGAAGCCTAAATTTATAATATTTCACATCCATAGACATTTATGTTCACGTGAATATTTCCATATACCAATATTTTTCTTACTACCGTCAAGTTTATGAAAAAATATTTAACATTTTTTTCCATTAATTATTGTTTTGAATAGCAAGCAATAACTTCTGGTAAAGATTATACTTTTTCTTTGCAATTGTTTCATATATATTTGATTATGTGAATTTTTTCATTTAATAAACATTAGGTCAAAAAGTTAAACATAAAATGGGCGACACCATCTTCTAAGGTTTCGAGTACCTATATTTATTTACCTTTCAGTATATATATATATATATATATATATATATATATATA
>NW_013665786.1:41956-50505 GCF_000517525.1 Limulus polyphemus | reverse complement strand
GGGCCTTTTGACAAATACCAGGGCTATCAAAGCTGGCTGGGATATGACAGCCATAGTAGCGGTCTAGGCACTATTTATATTATTAATTGCATAAAAAACACTGTTATGGTATCAATTAAAAAAAAGGAGAAGTGTAATTATTAACATTTTTTATCTAAGTCACTTACATAAACGAATGAGGGTAGATATTAATAGCACATTATTTTATTTTTAACACCAATTAATTTTATTATTATTTTCAACTTGTGTTAAACTTATTATCATTCAGAAAAACTAGTGGACCAGCAAACTATTCTTGTTGTTCTTGGAGTTGATCAAGCAACCAACTGGAGAAAACTACATCAGTAATTTCAAGAACTTATGAATAAAAAGCAAAGAAGAATAGGTAATAACATAATTGATTTCCAAAAACTAAAAAACTCAAGTGCTTTGGAATAATTGACGATCTTTCTTCTGGAGTAATAAAAAGGCACCCACACTTTATCTATCATGTCTAGTGCTGATATGGCCTTTCATTAACCCTTTAACTGTGGCAGAAGCAGCTCAGTTGCCGTTCTCTGACTCACAGATACAACTGAGTTGCCATCAATCACAATAAAATGGTAATTTTCGTCATTCGCATAGTTATAGTTATATATGTGCGACTGACGGATATTTCCATCATTCGCAGCTGAGCCATAGAGCTTCAATGACGGAAATATCCATCATCAGCAGTTAATGGGTTAATAACAGGGCTCTGATAGAACAGACATAATAGCAGTAGTCTAGGCACTATTTATATCAATTGTCTGAAAAACAATTGTTATGGTATGAACTAAATTAAGGGAATTGTAATTATTTCTTTTATATTGAAGTTATTTACAAATCAGAATGAGGGTAAGGATTAATAACACATTATATAAAAAATTATAAGCAGTTTTACAATGAAGTGTCTTGAGATTTTTATCTCTGAAGTATGGTATTTATGATAAAATTCTACCAGTTACATTACAATACTTAGTAGGATAAAAATATTAGTAATAATGAGATTCATTAAACCGTCAACTTTTTTTTTTCCTCCACATACTTAAGTGGCTACCAACTTTTGTTGTTGTTATCGTTGCATTCTTACTACTATTTGAAATTTTCTTCAATTTATTTTGAATTGTTTTCTTATTTGAAAGCCCAGTCATTGATACCATTTTATACAGGTAATGTTTAAAAGCATAACACTTTTTTGATGCCAAGTTAGCATTTTTATACAAAAATAAATATAATTATCTGGATTTTATTTCCTATTTAAAACAATATTAACTGAAGCTTAATTTTAAACTGGCTTAAAGTCATTACATCCAGAGCATTAAAAGAAGGCAGAACCTATTAGTAACACAATATTGACATTTAGTTGTTATATACAGTTAATCTATTTTAGTGAAACACTTCAACCACAAAAAAGTTAATTTTTAAAAGTTACTTTCATTCCAAATCATAAATTTTAGAGCTATTAAAAAAAATCTACAAACAACCATTGCAGTGGTTATAAAAAGATGTAGTGTACTTCTACACGGGAAAGTTAAATACAAAACTTGCCTCCACGCCTGTTTTTTCATGAAATTGTCATAGCAAATAATTTTAAACAGAAGTACAATCAACTGATATAATTTTCACCACATTTGCAAAACGCCAACAATAATTAACTGTCCATACACAGAAACACAGCCTTAAATTTATCCGTATGCTTACCTTTCAAAACCAAGAGCATGTCATAGATATCTAAGTGCAACTGCAAATCTTTTAGCATATCTTTGATATCTATCAATTTTACATTTTCATTCTATATCAGACATACCAAAATTTTAAATCTGGAACCAATTCTAACAATGTATCAATTTATATTGTCTGTCAAAAGCACCTTCTTGGAAACACACATCTTGGACTCAAGCAGATACATCATCATTTACACACAACAATGATAACTTCAAAGTCTTTACTACACTATTTAATACATGAAAACTTTTATGACAATAGAGGAGATGCCTAATGGGAATTTAACTTTGGTAACAACCGCAATGCTTCAGGAAATCACCAAACATGATGCACAAGATCTATTTATGTAGTAATCTCGATGCCCAGCCCACCACCTTTTTAGGCTTTATTAATTCATTGTTTAGGGACTCATAAAAATCATCCTATTGCATTTCCTACCTTCTACAGTACAAGTTTTCATCCAGTAAATCAGACTTTCTATTGCCCTTCCTCTCATATCATTATTTTCTTTTGCCATACCACCACATCCTTTCCCACTACTTCAGAACCCAATGAACCTCCATACCATATTTGGTGATGATCTATCTATGGGGGGTAAAGTAGTGGTAAAACCTGCAAAAATGCTCATAAA
This sequence comes from Limulus polyphemus, assembly GCF_000517525.1. Classification (NCBI taxonomy): domain Eukaryota; kingdom Metazoa; phylum Arthropoda; class Merostomata; order Xiphosura; family Limulidae; genus Limulus; species Limulus polyphemus. The sequence goes on along the minus strand of NW_013665786.1, from coordinate 48,128 downwards.
AAACTGCAAAACTTAAAATTTGTATGTATCTCACCATGGACCCAATGAACCTCTATACCAAATTTGGTGAAGATCCATCAACAGGGAGCAAAGTAGTGGTAAAAATGCTCATAAAAACCACAAAACACAAAATGCAGCTTCTGGCATAAAGCAATATAGTAATAAGCAGTCTATCACCATTACCACCTTCTTTTTAGAAATTCATACTGCATGACTTTTCCAGAATGAGGTAGTCATTGCTCATGTAATAGTTCATAAATGAAGCTTTACATTTCTCATATACACACACATAACCATGTTTATAGGTTTTTATTAATATCTCCAATAAACATAATCTGACATTAATAAAAGACAGTTTTACCTGTGAATTGAGGACCAGTCACCATTTCTGGTGAAGCACATTTTACTGTATTCTTACCTCTAAATACAAAAAATATTCTTAGAATTAGGCAATGTATTAATGTGTAAAATATCAGAGCATCTCTTAACTTTGGAAGTCACACTCTGTAAATATCCTGTCATACTTTTTTAACAATGATTTTCTTGCAAAGACAGGAATCAGGTGTCTGCCCTCTGTTAACTTTGTCTGAAGTAGATGTTTCTAACATACACGTTTTGCAACATGCAATATATTATGTATCTGAAGTAAATTCCTTAAAAGCATCTTTCCATGTGAAGTTATATTCATATTTGTACAGATTACTGCTAATCAATCTTAAAAGCACCACTGTTATACTTGAACTTGTATTACAAATACAGACTCTTTTATGTACTATGGGTCTTGCAGGTTTCACTTATCACTTTGCTACTTGTATCAGTCATACTTTTTTGACAATCAATATTACATAAGCATTTTCAATTACAATCTCATACCTGAGCACCCTCAAACTTGAAGATAAAATGTAATTTTTAGTATTTTTTAAGGAAAATTAGCTAAAATAGCAAAATACATAATTTATTATCATACGCAAATACACAAGCTGGTCATGATTTATAAACATAGAGCTTGTGTAAAATTTGTAGATGGCTTGAATGGTTGACAAAGAAAACTTTTTTACAAGTTTAACCCAGTGAAACATTTACAAAGTTTGATCATCATCAGGTACAAGTAGTTTACCTAGACACATAAATATACAGTATAAAACAAAGAAGTCACATGACTGAAGATTACTTAATAGCTTAATATAATAAGGATATCTTGGCACCCCATGGTGCTGGTTTAAAGTAGAGCTATGTTAATTCAATTAAGATGGCTCCTTTGGGTTTACATTTGTTAATGTTTTTTTTTTAATTACAATGTTTAGTGAATCTATTTTTCCAATTTTCTTCTGGTTTCTCCTATATAGAAATATGGGTAGGTACTGGATATTATTTTATAAATGACATTGGTATTGTGTGATTCTATATAATTATTACTTAACAACGATTTTACCTTTGGGCTTGGTTTTTGAGTGAACTTGAAATTGACAAGAATTTTATGTTTAATGGCAAGTTCTATCAAGTGTGAATTATTTTTGAACTGATTTCAAAAATAAATGGTCAACTGCAGTGTAATATTTTGTTGTTTGTTGGTTCATTAGTAGCAGTTTTGTTAATGACTTGAGTTTTAATGTTTTTGTTGGTGTAAATTAAGTATACATCAGTAATAAAATCAAAACAACTAAAATGTGGAATGGTTAGAAAGCAAAGGCTAACACAATACTCAACATCAATGAGCCTTGTATTAATGCTTGGTTTTTAGCTACATCCAATTTTAGCCATTTTGATTTTACAACTGATTTTATATTTGGATATTTCCACGTTTTATCAAAGTACACATTGTTTGATATTGGCACATGTATATGAAAGCAACACAAACAGTTAATGTGACCATGTTTATTATATTTTGAGAAGTATAAAGCCACTATTTTTAATTCAGAAACATGTAGTAGAAAATGAGGAATCAAACCTCTTCTCCAAAAAGTTAACAACCATAACATGCTAGTGACCATTTTATCAATATTTTCAGCAAATATCACTATACATGTATCACACATCAGCAAACAAGAAGATAGACAACACAATTACGGTAAAAGATATCAAAATCAGTAAATGAGCCTAACTAATAACCCATTGTAATTTTCAATTCTGTAAATAAATTATACTGTACTAGCAGATACACACTGAAACAATTCAATGGTAATTTTCCTAAAAATAGTAATGAACAAATACAAAATGTACTGTTAACCCAATCCCTGGATCAAAGCATATATGCAATATAGCTGTCTAGTGGGTCACTGACAACTATCTTGTGTTATTTCAATAAGGAAAATTGCATTGCATTTGTTTTTAAGCAAAGGAGACTGACTGCAATGCACTGTTGATAAAAATTTTAATTTTGATACAGTGGGTGTATTCAGCCAAACAGAGCACTCACATCTGCTAAGTAGCTACAGGATTTTTTCTGCTGGATGCTACCATTCCTTATCATTTTAACAAAAGTGAGTGCTTTTGTATTTTTTATAAGAAGTGTCAAATGGGAGATGTTAAATTCAAGTCAAATTAATTGACATGGTACAATAAAATTATGCAGGTATATATAATACTGATGTAACAAAAAATATATATATAAACCAAACAACAATAAATACAGACTCAAATACATTCCTCTATTTATGCATTTATTCTGTTCCTGCTTCTATTTTTGAAATGTTTCTTTCAATTAGTTGATGAAGGAAGTCCTGTATTTTTTGCAAAAAGAAACATTTCTTTCTAAGTAAGTTTTTTCTCATACTAACAGCTTAACACATGACCCGAAATTTTAGGATTTGTGAAAAATAAATAATTTTCCTGTAACGTACTCTTCAAAAAAAGCATGTTGATATATACTTTTTTTTACTGTTTAACTGTTCAGGAAATAAAGAGTATGACATAAAGCCAGCCATTTGGCTATTATACTTATAGATAGGAAGTACAGAAATTATGTTAAGAATAATATTATTTACTTATTCTTAAATACAAAACCCTTTAATTTCTGCTATAATGACTACTAGAAGTCCATTACACCTACTATGTTGCAGCTTGCATGAAATATGATGGCAGCGAGACATGGGTCGGACACAGAAATAACTATTTCAACACCCTATATATAATGTGATGATGCTCATTTTTAATTTCAACTAGGGATTAGCTCTTTCAACTATACTATAGCAAATAAATTCAATATAACTGGATTAATATTAGTGCCACAATATTTTATGCAATACTTTATATATACGTACATACATATATATATAGTACTCATTTTAGTTTTAATTAGAACATTAGCTTGCTCTATGTTCAGCATTTGGTAAGTACTTTTATACTGACCAAAAATAGTACATTACCACAGTGAATAAACTTGAAAATACACCTTATATTATTACCTATTCTTAATAACTAATGCACAGTTGAAGATACAAAGTCAATAATATAAGGTTAACAGTAGATCACTAATCCTTTACAAATTACAAAAATTCAGGGGGGGGGGTAAAAATCATATAATGTATATGCTTTCTTAAATGATAGATTTCCTGATGATATGAAGATCACTCTGTCTTATAATTATATTTTGAAAATGTCTACCTCCCACACAAATAACAAGACACTGGAAAAATGCCATCTCTTACACAGATTCTTAAAACTATTCTAAAGGAGTATAAAATACTAATTATCAATTGCTTGTTTAATGTAATTCAAATGGTAACACACACGTATATACATACATATAACTTTTAAACTACACACTGTAACGTAACTGTAACTTATGGTGTGTAACATTGAACTTGAAGAAGATAAACTTCATAAAGTGTAACTAATAAACTCTTTTAACTTTTAGTTTTAATGCAAAAAAATAACTACGCCAATAACAAAATTAGAAGAAGTTACAATTTAATTTAATCTTAACTTAATCTCAGCCTACAGTTTATTTTGGCCGTGACTCCAGTCATGTAATACATTATTATTTAATAATAATACGCCACAGAATCACTAAATTCACAACACGTAGAGTATAATCTCAAACATTAGTTTAGTCTTAACTTCTTAAGCCTACATCATACAGGCTGTGGAAAACGCCATGTTAAATTTTATGATCGCAGAAACAATGTAGCCTAGATGGCATAACCTAAAAATAAGTAAACGTAAGTCTTCATGCGATCACATATAAAGTTCACATATATAATGAGAATTCAAAGAACAGTGAGCCCTATACATTATACTTGGTAATTATTACGTCATTCTAACAACGAAAATTAAGAGTTCATACTTTGAGCCTGACCATGTTCATCTCCACTTTCTCGGTCCGACATAGTGCCACTCCTATAGAACCCGCTCACACAAATCTGCTCTGGACTCTTTGAATATTTATTTCTCTCTAACCAATCAAAGAGCTCATTTGTTTTAGTCTGTATATATTAACGTGAAATTTTTTTTTTCATTATCTATTATATGAAGAAACGTCTATTTTCTGTAAATTGTGGCGTGATATAAAATTAGATATAAGCATATTACGATTTCAGAAACTGAAGCTCACTAACCAAAATCATAAATTATTTTAGAATTCCAAATCTGCGTACAAATTGTATTATATGACTGTATTTAATTCAGACATGTACTGTAGATAGTTACATGGTGATTTGGCAAATATTTCTAATCACAAGGATAGAAACACAAAACGCATCACATCTTTGAATCACTAATAAAATAACGTATATGGTTTTTAACTTTCCAAAAACTAGTCAATAATCCCGCGTATAAAACAACTTCTTAAGAATTGAGAAGCAATATTAAAAGATTGTTCTCACTTATATTTGTGTACTTTTTAAAATTGCTTCAAGCTTTTTAAATTAATTTTTACTGCTGCCATCTGGTGGGGCATTAAAGGACTTTATTGTGTACTGTTATAATACTTTTGTATAATTAAAAAAATGCCAGCAAGTTTCACTATATTTATCATAATATACTACTGTACCCCGATTTTGGCTTTTGTTACCTGAAAATGATTTATATACCCTTTTTTCTTTACTTTGAAGAATAGCAGGAGAAATATGTGGTTTATTAATCAAGGGATTTAGTATTGATGTAAAGAATTTTATAACTTAAAATTGTGGTATATTTTAATGACAATTTCTTTTGTTGGTATCTTCTGGTAGTTGAATATACACAAATTCAATGAAACTTATACTTAATATACCTGCATACATAAAGCGTAGCACAAAAGATTTAGTTCAGAAATAAGACTTGTAAAAATTATTTTTTATTATTAATGCTTCCTAATGTAAATTACAGTAACTATTTTTCGTTTCTTTTATTTCAATGTCGTTTTTCATTATCTTATCTGCAAATCAGGATATTTAATTACTTAAGAGTATTTTTTATCGTTCCAGCAATAGAGCCTACAAAACTGAATATCGTTTGTTTTAATTTTAATTCCGACTATAAGTACACAAATTTCAGCATGAAAAACAATGCATTTTTTCCAAAGCAAATATTCAAATGTACAAAATAATATAGATGGATTCCATCATTTCACAGATATTTTTAGTGAAGCTTTTGCTTTAGTAGGATTGGTTTTGGATCTTTCTAAGACATGCCATATGTTAAAAGTAAACAGCAGACCAAATGTTTTTTACCAATGATAAATGTGAACATACACTTGATAAAATGAAAATTGAACATAATAAAAGAAATGCTATAGAAAGCTCTTTTCCCACAAAATAAATCAAAACATCAAATCCAAATTAATGAAGCTTTTCAAATCCATTTGTCTATTCAATAATAGTCTAAAATTAGTTAATATTACAAATAACATTATTAGTCAACCTTACTAAAGGGAAAGCTTGATGTGTTAGAAAAGCTTCTTTGAATTCCAAACATGTTTATGTTCAGAAATTACAACAAATTCTCAGGTTCTAAATAATCAGGAATGCAAGTGTTGAAAAAGAACTGCAAGAGAAATAGCAGATCTGTTTATATTCTTGGTTGGATCATTGCAGATCCCTGGTTCTGGAATGCAAGCAATTTGAGTAATTCTTCATTTATCATAATTTCTCATCTTACTATCTGAACCCACCTTTTTAATGAAATAAGCAAACTTAAATACAGAACTTTCTCATCTTAGATGGACAGGAAGAGAGATAAGTCCTGACAAAAT
>NW_013665786.1:36132-41750 GCF_000517525.1 Limulus polyphemus | reverse complement strand
AAACAGACAAAGCTGTAAAAAGACAAATTGTGGATAATAAAAGTAGAAGATTGAATATTAACATGTAATGAAAGGTTCACAGATTCACCTTGGAAAACAAATCATGGTCAACACAGAGGATTAGGTTAAAAATCACAGGCTAATATGCATGTAACATAAACATTTGTTGTTGGTAACATTGATCTTAAAGCCATGGTGCAATTTTTAACCAATACATGCCTTTACAAGCAATATCAGTGGATCAGATAAAATAAAAGGTTAATAACTTATAAGTAAAATTTAAAAAATATTACTATTTATATTATACATACACAACCCAAGTACAACTAACCTGAAAGTATAGAATTTCATGAGTAGTTAAATAATAAAAATATAAGTCATGGAAGTTCTTGCAAAAGAATTACAAACAACTTCTGACTTTTTCTTATAACCAGCTTAGCTGGATGGATTCACTCTTAGATATGCACTTTTGAGAGATAACTATTAATTCAGGTCTTGCCTTTTGTATTTTAATAAAAGTTTGCACTTTTTTGAATTACTTTTTCAGTGTACAATAAAATCTTGAGAGATTATTAATGCAATTTATTTGAACACATACAGACATGATTATCTAACTGCCGTAAAGAACTCAAAACCTAAAACCAACGTTCTTGCACTTAGCTACTGAGTGTTCAAGAATGACAACCAATTTTGAATTATGTTTGTATCCAGACTTAAATATATACTTTTAATGTTATTTTTGTCTTCAAAAAAATCAAAATCAAACAAATAACTGAGCAACACAAACTTTCTCTTCAAATTTATTGAGAGCATAAAGATAAAGTTGCAATCTCAGTAGATTGCATCAGTGGAGCACCGTGGAACAGAGAGGGATGGAAAGGAGACAATACAGAATTGAAGTTCAAAAATTCACATAGAGACAAGTGCCAATATTTGGTTGTGTGTATATATCTTGCTTAATACATAGAACTCTGAATCTTGGTAATATAATCAGTAGCATACATAAGAAAACAGAAATCTGTGAAAAACACCTTCAACAGTCACATTAATATTACCTCACATACGCACGAGAACACATTGAACAGTTTTAATCTTGATGGTGTGGACGTGATACACAACATTTCCATTATCTGATACAGAAGGCCACAAAGAGGCCAATTCTACAACATTTACTACAACCAAGATTCCATCTAAATACCTTTCATTTTTCAATATTTATTCCAAATCTGTGATTACTTTTTTTCATGAAAAGCAACTTTAAGAGTTTTACAAATTTTATGGTTAACCAGTCAAGTAGTGTGTGTGTGTGTGTGTGTCAGAAAAAGAAACTGTCCATTACTGGAAGTCTTTTCGAACCTGATCATATTTTAAACAAGTGCTCTTTTTGAAGATTTTATCTTCTATATATCCTTCTAAAAACAGCTTACATTATACCATAGCCTATTCATAAACATTTCTTATTTTCAACTTTTCTGACATATAATGATACATTTTGAAATTTAAATTTTAAACAACTTATATTTCCTTTTAGCAATCAAATTTTGAATTATGTTGCTATTGTGCAGGGCAAAATCTAGACCCAGAATGCTTCTATTTTCCAGAAGAGCACCTAAATTAAATAACCTTGCTTGTTATCTCACCCTTCTGAATTAAGGTCAGCAGTTGGAAATAACAACTTTAATGCTGATTGTCCATCACTTAAGGTCGACAAAACCTATTGAGCATGTATGAATTATTAACGATATTACTCAAAGATCTATTTAACCATCAATCTATAGAGATTCAGATCCTTGTACTTCTTCTCAGAAAATTATGATTTATTAGTCTGAGCTGTATAAAGTTATAAAACATAAGATAAAAATAATAAATACTTCGTGCCATCATTTTACAAACCTTGATTAACATAGCTAACATGCAGCATTTGACTCTAATCTTGATTAATGTCAAGAAAATACAATTATACTTTACGATCCTGTTGTTAATTCAATGACAGTATGCATGATGTCACTTCTAACTGCCCATATTAGGTAGATTAGCTAAATAGGAAGTTTAACATGAAGTCTAGATTTTGCCCTGAAAAGTCAATAGTTGAAGCAAAAGATGAAGTACTTGGATAAGCAAACATTTTTAGATAGTAACTTACTATAAAATTTTGAAACACAAATCACACAACAGTACAATTATATACAGGAAAAGAAACAGGAAGTTTTAAAAGTGCAAAATCTAAAGTTGAAAGAGCTTTATATTTTCATAATTCACCATTTTAAGCTACCAGATGTTCTAAAAATTAGTTTCAAAATTCGGCATTCTTTCGAAGTATATTTGGTATCAAAATATTAAAATAAAAATCATCTTTTAGCTAGTGATCCAATTCATAAAATTTAAGGTACAAACTTTAATGGCCACTTTTAGTAGCATGTAAAAACATCTGGACATTGACACAATTTCAAGCTTCTAACTTTATAAGTCAAGAATGCTGAATAGACAATTAAAAGGTGAAACACTGCACCTTGTGCAAAGTATGTGAAGCTGATTTCCAAATATGAAAGACTCAAGTCTATTTTGTTCCTGTTAAAAGAACAGCAAAAAATACACATTTATGGTTTTTCTTTTTAAACTCATGTTTTAAAAGTATAAGTTTCAGTTGTTTAAAAAAGGCTGACAATAAAAACAAGACTACTTCTTAAACAAAACATACCTTAGAATATTCTTACTACACAGCTTTAATTCAGGATTCACTTTTAGATTCCACTAATACTTCTCACGATACATTTGTAACTTTTCTACATAAACTATTAGCAAACATATAACATATTACTTAACTCTGTATACGTCAACGTCAGGTTTAACATGTCCAAATGTCTGCCAATTACAAAATTTAATGTTCAGTCACATATAATCAGCACTTAGTGTGTGTGTTTTCAAGATGTTTTTTTTTTTTTCTTAATAATAACTGGGAATTATTGTTTAATAACTATGACTTCAAGTAAACTGAGTTTGATAGCTACATTGTAATATTCCCAAAGATTACAGATTACATTTACTAAAAATGTGACCTGTGTAATGACAGGTGGCTGGGAGAAACCTTGGGACATTGTTTGAGCTCTCAACAGTCATAGTTCCAACAGGATATACACACATAAATGACACAACACATACACTATGTACAAAGTCAGGAAACTGTCCAATGGTCAGTTGTGTGCGATTAACTGTATTCACTTTCATGAAGCTCTACACAAATTACACATTCAATTCATGCACAGTGGTCCACCAGAGGGTAGGCAATTGAAAAGAATGTAACAAGGCATGATTATACAAGTCTTGCAAGAAGACTCTTGAACTCAGGCAGTTAAGTTACTAGTCATGAGCACACAGCAATTTCTACTGCTCCTCCTGTTTGATCTTGTTAAGGTCTAACCACCACAACAGTGTGCAGATAGGTCTCCAACCAAAAAAGGCATCATCTGATAACTCCACGAGACACAAGCATATTCTATGTATGTGTGTTCCCACGAAAAGGAATCAATAATTGCCTACAGGATCTTTCATATGGTTCTGTAGGGTCCTTTCATTTTCAGATACTAAAGGATACAGAACAAAAACCCTTAGTATTAATACAAATTATTATGAAATAAATTACATTGTACAAATACAAAAACTTTTAAATGGCCTATGACTTACTGATTGTAAATTTAAAATAACCTCAACTTTGCACTTTTTACATTTTAGTTATTTTTATAATAATAGATAAAGAATACATATGAAAAACAAGAAAAAAAGTACTTACCTGGGCCTTTTTTTTTTTTGCTGTTGACAGTAGATAACATTTAACCCTACTTTTTTATACTAATGGTAGCACTTTAGTAAATAATTTTTTATTTAATTAAGTAATGCATCAACTAACACAGAATAATAATGTGCAAAAAGCAGATAATGTCCCATAACTATCACAATTTTTCTGGCTTTCTAACTATGTAACAAGAGCCATTAAAACTTCCTCTAAGCTCACTGATGTGTTTCCAGGGAATCAACTTTGAACTGAAAGCGAAATTGACAGTTCTCTTTACAGAAAACAATGTAATATAATATGTCATTTGAAAGATGAAAACCTTGGCTTTCTGTTGGTTATTAATAATATAGTATTGAACATTAGAGAGAACTATTGGCAATTTTTGAAAGAGTATATGTGAAAGGTGGGTGTAGCAAGAGGAGTCTGATTGTCTGTTTCATCACTATGTAACCAAATAAGATTGGAAGCTTTTAAATTATGCTTTGCTTGAACGATGATAATACTATAACGAGTAATTTATATTAAACTTCTTGGAGGAGTGGTAAATAAATTAGAGAAGTGGGGATGCCAAGAGAGCAAATGTCACACTCTCACACAATGGGAAATTCTAGTATTTTTTAATATTACCTTATAAAAGTAAGAAATTAAAACTTGAATACTATTAAAATATGGATTATTAGCTACATTTCTATGTTATATTTATTGATATATCATAAAAAAGAAAGTATTTTAATTAAATTTTGAATTTAACTCACTAAAGCCTTGTGACATATGCATAAAAAGATGCTTGTGGAGAGAGGGTTAAATGATTATTGGTAAAATATTAGGTCATCAAAAAATTAATTTCGCATTTTGGAACATATTCATTAACCACCCCCAAAAAAATGTAGATCACATATAATAGTTAAACAAACCATCTAAATGCCACATTAGTGTAGCCTATATAATGTGTAAAGTTTAGTATACTCCAATCCTTTATAGTGATTGCACACAATGAGACACACATTCGGCATGTAATGCTGTTTGAATACAAGAAGAGAAACAATGCCTCTGTGGCCACAAAGAATATCAAAAAAGTTTATGGAAATGTTTGGAATGTTCGTGAGTGTCAACGATGGTTCAGAAAATTTCGTACAGGTAACTTTAGCCTTAAAAACTGTGATGGCAGGGGCCGAAATGTTGGAATTGATGTTGATGCTCTGAAGACGCTTGTTGAGTCTAACCCAAAGTAACAGACTCGTGAAATGGCCCTGAAATTGCATGTCTCTCATGAAACAATACGTAAACATATAAGGAATATGGGAAAATTCCTTAAAGAAGGTGTTTGGGTGCCTCACGAAATCTCCGATGATCATCGTTTCCAACGTGTCAACATTGCTTCGTTTCTTCTGGCGCATGAACCATTTTTGGACAGAATTGTCACCAGTGATGAAAAATGGTTTCACTATGCGAATATTAAACGCCAAAAACAATGGCTCAGTCCTAGACAAAAAACACTTCCAACCCCAAATCCTAGACTCCATCCGCAGAAAGTGATGCTTTGCATTTGGTGGGAAATCAAAGGAGTAATTCATTTCGAACTCCTCAATCCAAAGTGAACTGTCAATGCAGAGATCTATAGTCAGCAACCAGAACGTTTAAACCAAGCCCTTCATCAGAAATGCCCTTCACTTGTCAATTGGAAAGGTGTTCTTCTCCACAACAATGCACGTCCACATGTGGCACGTTTGACGCAACAGAAAATTATGGAGTTGGGAAGTTCTCCTCCACCCATCATATCCTCCAGATATGGCACCATCAGATTACCATCTCTTACGTTCGCTGCAAC
>NW_013665786.1:16084-35283 GCF_000517525.1 Limulus polyphemus | reverse complement strand
CCATCTTAATGGAAAAACGTATGCAAATGTGAAAGGTGTTAAATAGAACATCGACATGTTTTTGCTTCAAAGCCAAGTGATTTCTATAATCAGGGTATTAACAACCTGATTGTAAGGTGGAAAAGCATCATCAAAAAAATGGAGACTTTTTCATTTAATAAATGTTTTGTCATTATATATAAGTTGTTTGGGTTCTTTCATCTAAAAAAAGCTACATTAATTTCTTAACGATCTAATAGTTACCTAGAACCATCTTATGCACTTTCATATCTCAAATTAAGCTCGACAATTACCTGTTGTTACTGAAATGAATCAGTTATTAAATAAAACACATTTCATACATTTTACATGTTTCTGTACTCTTAAAGAAAAGGATGAAAAACTTGATAAACACAAATATTGTAATATACATTTTTGCCACATTAAAATCAGCATTGACAGAATCAACTCAATTTTAGTATAATGTTAGCAACTAATGCCTACATCAATTGTACATAGAAAATTTAATGTTAATAAACTTCCACATGCTAGATAATAATCAAAACATACACATTTTTGGATACACACTCTCTCTTGACTGTATTATTAAGAACAGAAAAGTTAAACTTCTTAACTATGAATCCCCCCTTGTAACTTTATTTAATGTGTATTTCAGAATATATTGTTTTGCCTTGCTGTCTATACTAAATGACTTTTGTTTCTGGTATTTATCTCTTGCTTCTCTGTGTTACTCATTTTAAAATATAGAATTTTGTTTTTTCAGAAGATAAATTCCCAAGAAATTACTGCTCACTAACTTATAAGATGCTAAAAGTAGCCAAAGATTTACACATACATTTGTAAACACCACTGTACATTAACAATTAACCAAAAGTAAAAAGCTCACCTGTATGATTAAAGATGAGCCACCACTGGCTATTTCTGGTGGGATCTGGGATAGCGGACAGCCTTCCACGTTCATGATTTGGAGGTTGTTGCAGAGAGCCAGCTCAAATGGGAGATTGTGTAGATTAGGATTGTCATTCAAGTACAAGGATTCAAGGTTCTCCAGAGAACCTAAAAGTAGAAAAATTAAAAACTATAAAGCAAATTAAGTAATATAATATTTAATATTAATACAAAATGATCTTTCATGGATATCAGCAGTCTAAGGCTTGTGCAAGAGTTGTACCAGGACACCCCTTATTCAATTAACTATTTGACTTTCATGTAGAAGTATGAATCTATGTCAATAGAAGTTTCACAGTATGCATCCACCTCAGAAATACAACTGATCTATTTCATTTCTGAGGAGAATGTAAATAAAAGGGTTATAAGAAAACAGAAATGTTGAAAAAAAAAATTAACATGGCATTGAGAATTCAGATCAGCAAACATTCGGTTTAATGACTAAGTAGATATATTTTAAAAGTTTCAAACACGAAGATTACATTATTCCTCCACAAAAACTTCCTCAAATTCTTTCAGTGGTGTTGAAGAGGGAAAGTAATGTCAATGTCTGGTTTCGTGAACACCCTACAATGGACTATGTTTTGATGATTATGCTGACCTGGATGATCAAATGAATGTTTTTTGTGCTGAGCAAACTAGTTTGAAATAACTTTTGTTTAATGCAGGCATACTGCCATCTCAATGTGCATCATATGGTAAACCAGGACTCCCAGAATATAATTCTGTTTTTAAATACAGTAATTAGCTAATTGCTTACAAACAAAATGTGGTTCACTCTTACAATTGGAACCAAATACTCAAATATATTTTTTTTTCTCAACATATAAAAACATTAGTTCAAAAGGTGAAGGTTCACTCCCTTGAATAAATTACCTTTTAAAGCAATGTTTCTCACCACAGTTTGTATTCACTGTACCACTGCATGTGCAAACGTCTTTCTCAGAGCTGTAAATGGTTTGCTATATAGTTACTCTATCATGGTATCCACTGAATCCAAGGAGAAACTTTTCTCTGAAACTGTTTGCTGTCATTCAAGTTACTATTGTCTTGTTGTTTTGTGGTGCTCTGACACCTATTTCTACTCTTTACACTTGAAATTATACTAGTTACAAGTCAAACAGCAACAATCTATATGTTATTTGTAACATGTGCATCAGCTAAATAGACCCTTATTATCACTATTCTGAAGTTTCCTGGAAGGCATGATGGCTGGAACCGAGCCAAAACAAGAATGGCTAGCTATTATATGCATGAAGTCCAGACACCTGGGATTGATGATGCATGTGATATGCATAATTAATGACCAAGCTTTTTCTTTTATGAGAAAAGATTTGGGTGCCTATTAAAACTAGCATGCGTTTCAATATTTTTGCTTATCCTCATTGACTCTCTCCAGATGGGTCACATGTCAAAGGCCATGTCATTGCATTTGTTGTTTAAGGTAGGTTGTATCTTTAGAGATAACTGTTTGCTTTACTTCTTTATTTACTGTTCTATGTTTTAAGAAAAATAAGTTTAGGAACTTATTTCTAAATAGAAATAATCTATATACATATATAATGTATAATGATGGAAGTGTGACTATTTTACAAAATACTAGTATACTAAAGCACAGCAAAGACAGCTCACTTTGTAAAGAATAAAGGTCAGTTTTATATTATTGGATACAGTAACATGAGAGTACGTGTGCCGCATCATTGTAACTTCTGTAATGTTAGCTAGACATGGCTGAAAGGTCAATATAATAAAAATAATCAATATATATATATAAATGTATAATGTTATGAAATTTAAGCTATTTAGTCTAAACATTTATGTTTTCACGTTATAATTTGTTGACATTCTAGAATGAAAGAGGCATGATTTATATTTATTTCCTGTTTTTTTATGGTTGTTACAAGGTCAGTCGAATCTATCGAACCTGTACAGAGATTCGTTAGTGAAAACAACAGATAAAATGTAAAGTTTTTATTCTTAAGAAAAATTTGATAATTATCAGGACATTATAAAGATTTTGCATGTGAAATTTTCTGATGCATAAAAGTATTTTTCATCTTAAAATGAAAATTTACTTTGCATGTTGGATAGGCAACATGCAAAAATAAAAAAGGCATGAGAAAAACATTGCTTAACAAACCTTAAGACTTATTAAAAATTTTTTATACTTTGCGTATGAAAGCATTGTAATGTTTACTGATAATCTCCCAAATTTTGTTAACATACCCTTACTAATTTAAACGTTATAGGATGAAAACTATAACAAGCACAAAATGGTTACAAAGTCAGTCCCTGGGACCGAGCCCACGCTGAAAAGAGTTAACACATACGCATGCATGTGTGCATACATATTAATACAAATATATAACAAAATCACAGTAGTGATTATAAGGGACAATGAAATAAGTACAACAAAACACTGATGAATGCTTACAACCATCAGTATGATGAAAAAAATAACCAGTCATGTCTGTGACAATCTCCCAAAAAGTCGGCATTACACTAATAATATATAAAAAGCATAGGGTCTCAATATTTACATATTCTGTTGTTGGTCAAACTGCTAATTGAGAATATATTGTGCTTCTTTCACTTTTTTAGTATTTCCTCACATTTGTGATTAACAGATCACATGATCAAAACTTTCGTGCTTCTTTTGCATGAAAATGGACTCAAGAGTGTCACTGAGATTGTTTTATAACAGTTGTTATGCCTTATTATAATTAGAATATAGAAATCTCCAACTATCCTTTAGCTGTTTTAAGTAGTATATGTACATACATACTGTATGCTCAAAATAGTTAATTTATTTTAGACTTATGTGTATACAATTTTTCCACAAGAAATCAACAAATAAGTCAACATTTATTAAAAGCTCTATTAACCATTTCTTTTAATAACAATATTAGTTTTGTACAAGCATGAGTATGTGTGTATATGTCATTCACAGAGTCAAAATACACAATTTGAATCTAACTTTATCTACTTTTTCAAGTGTGTAACAAGCACAAAAATATAAAATTAACACTCACAGCAATGCATATATACACAAAGAACTTCTCATGTGCATAAAAACGTAGTTTTAACTTTTTTATAACTTGACAAACAAAGTAAGATAAATCCTTGGTCATTGACTCTCAAACATTTAGTTCATGCACCACAATGTGATCTACACATTATGCTGATACTTCCTTTCTGTAACTAGTCAACCTTTCCATGGACCACTTGAAGGAAGCTTATAGACCACACATTGGTAGATTAATAAAAATAGTACAATCCTAGTTCAAAAATCACATGCATAAATAGTTTAATCTGAATTAAAAAGACAAAAATCTAAAGATGTTTCTAACTATTACACTTGCTTATCAAAGGATAAATATTTACTGATTTCTTCCGGAATGTAGCCGATGTTATTTTCAGCCACACTGAGATACGTGACACTTGTAAGATGGCCAATGGCTCGTGGCAAACTGGTCAGTTGATTACTTTGGAGGATTAATTTCTGAAGTTCTCGTAAAAACCCTAAAAATCAAAATATGGCAGTAATTGTTTTTGGAATATTATTGCTACAAATAGAAAAATTGTGTTCATATTTTCCAAGCATATTCTTATTACATCATGATTTACAGGAAAAGAAAGAAGTAGTAGTAGTAGTGGTGGTGATATACTGATATTTTGGAAATTATATATTTAATTTATTATATACATGTACATATAAAAGTTTTACATGTCAACATACCCAAAACAGAATAGACAGAGTCAATTAGTTAGAACTGAACCATATTTTTCTATGTTTAGTGTGTTTGTATATACAAGAAAAACACAGACAAAAAACATACAGTTTAACTGAACCAATGAAGTACCTATAACTGATTGTTAATTTAATATGCTGACTGATTCCCATTTTCCCTACTTTGTATTTAATTTAAAATAATTTATCACTCTTTATATGAGTTCAGTCATTTTGATCGACCTTTTAACCACAGAACTGTACAAATTATAACTTTGAATGTTGTACGTGTATCTTTACAAAGTTTGGCAAGCTTATAGTGAACATTACAAGTCTGTTGATAAAAAAAAAATCAGATTTTTTAATAACATATTTTTACTAAAGATTTGTCTGATTATTTATAAAGCCTCAGATTTTTTAATAACACATTTTTACTAAAGATCTGTCTGGTTATTTATAAAGCCTCAGATTTTTTAATAACATATTTTTACTAAAGATCTGTCTGGTTATTTATAAAGCCTCTACTGAATCAGTTACTCAGATTTCTTACCGAACTCTATTGTATTTTAATAATACATTTAAAAACTAGTATTCATCAGTAACTACCTTACAACTATTATATACTTTCCACAGAATAACCAACCTATTTCATTTGGCAATGCTTCTAGTTTGTTTTCCTCTAGGTCCAGCAGTCGTAACTTGCGCAAGTTTCCTATCGTTGCAGGAAGCCTCTTGAGGAGGTTATTACTTAGAACTAAAACTTCAAGTGACTGGAGAAACTGGATGTCATCAGGAACTTTGCTCAGCTGGTTAGTACCCAGATTTAACTCCACCATGCTAGTCCAAGTGCCTATATCTATAGAACACATGGAATGGTTGCTATTCAGTTATTACTCTTTATGCTCTAGTGTATCTATCTGTTCATGTTTGTAAAGAACTAGGTGAATCATTTTCAAAGGTGACAAATACAGTAACAGAACTGACCAAGCTAAAACCACTGTTAAAAATCTGGTATTCTTTTTTTTTTGAAGGGATTGAAAATAACAACAAAAGTAAGTGAGTTTAAGCCCAAAATTCATTTTATGAGAAACTATATTAAGTCATATGTAAATAAATCAGTATATGCTTCATTCACTGTTTGAACAGCTTTTAAAATTTTATTGGTTATATAGATTTATTTATACATATTTCTTTCTGTAGTAACACTGACTGGAGGGTTAGTTAATTACCAAAATTTGCTGCTCACTTTGTTAATTGCACTATATACTGCTATAGCAGTTAAACTGTTACCTTTGAAATACTAAAAAAATTCACTACATTGCCAATGGAATTAACCATTTGTATAGATAGATCCACCTGATATTTTACATCAGTTACAACAAAGAATGAGAATTGCATTATGTATAAAATACTAAATTAATGCAAATGACAAATAAAAATGTAGAAACTAATCAGAAATGTATATAATAAAATAATTTGAGTTGGCACTAGTGTTTTGTTACTGAAGCTATTTATAAAGATATTAATGATGAAAATACCATACTGTGTTTTACTTATGTGTGACTCCACTTTTCATATATTTTCTATTACATTTTATTTCATCTATTAAATTACTAAAAAAAATTATCTCTATCTTTCATTAAGACACCAGAATGTATCTAGAGATAACTAATGGCAGCAATGAAAAAATATAATGAAAATTGTTAAACAACATTTACATCTTTAAAATTCATAAACATTCATCAATAATGTAGTGTTTAGTTCCTATTTCATACATGGAGAAATTCACACTAACCATCGGTTGGTTGGTTGACGTTTTATGGTGGAAAACAACTATGCTATCTTTACCAAACAACCGGTAAAAACAGTGAAAGTAAAATTGTTATAAAACTTAAAAATAGTATGGCAGCAAGTATCAGGGAAAACATTCTCCTGACAGATCCAGTAAAAAATAACCAGAAGAATAGCAAGAGAGAGATGGTGCAGCATCTCGTAATGAACATCGTCAGGTCCAACCGGTGTACTGCCAGACCAATGAAGAGCAAGTTTGAGTTCCACCAGAGTAAAGGGGCGATTATAGTCATAGAGATGATCGGCTCGAAAGAAAAGAGACAATCGCTCTGCCTGAGACTTGATGGTCAAGAAGGTGGGGGAAGAAACAGGAGTGCTAGATGCATGAGAAAAGCTCTCGCCGAGAGTATCGGCGATGCTCTGGACATCAGCAAATTCCTGGTTATTGGAGAGCAAGATGGAAAGGGGATGGGAAGAATACCTCCCACTGACTTTCATAATCTTGTCCCATATGATTTTTGAACTGGTGGTAGAAGAGATGCTAGTAGTGAACTTAATCCAAGATACCTTTTGACTTTGGCACCTCACCTGCCAAGCGTGTGCACAGGCCAGCTGATAAACTCCATCGAAAGTTATCCCAGGCCTATTTTTGAGCATTCTGTGCCTCCTGGCAGGCAGGACTCCATCATGATGAAAATACTGTGGAAAACGTGTCGAGGTGGAAAATGAGTGAGGAGCTGCCTGGATGATACAGTCAATCATGGCTACCATGCAGTCATCTATTGATGGCAGATGGCAGGATCAAGTTCCGAGAAAGGGGGCCAGTTGGCATCGACCATGGCCAAACTCCCTCAAAACAATAGGAAAATGATCACTGCCCAGTGGGTCATTGTCAACCCCACAAGAAAAGCGAGAGAAAAATGAAGGAGAGCAGAGAGATAGATCAATGACAGTAAAAGACTGACTAGGTACATTAAAATAAGTATAAGAACCAGTATTGAAGAGAGAAAGGATGTGATCTGAGAGCATACACTCTATGGAATGACCCCCTCCCATCAATATCAGCACCACTCCAGAGGGGATTGTGTTCATTAAAGTCTCCCAGGATTAAAAAATGAGACAGCAACTGTTCGACAAGGGCATCAAGGTCTGATTGAAATTAAGTCTCTCTTGGAGATAGATAGACAACAAACAGTGATGATACAACCCAAGTAAACATGGATGGCTATGGCCTCCAAAGGTGTATTGAATGGGTCAACCAGCAGTTCCACCCATAACATAGCCTGCCCTTCAGGTATAAAGAAAACTGCCAAAAGATTACTGTATCGGCAGGTTTCAGGAATGTTTCCTGGAAGGAAAGACACACAGGATGATAGGATTGAATCAAGGCCTTAATGTCATACAGATTAGAATGGACACCTCGACAGTTCCACTCCATCAAAGTGGCCATTTTTACTTAGGTGGAGGAAAATGAGGTGGAGAACCCTTTGGTTTATGACCATGCCCTTTTTCTTTATTTGAAGGAGGTCTGCAGACCTCTTTGGATCCTGCCTTGGGATGAGTGAGCAGGTCTCTGTCAGTATACATAGATTCCAGTGACTGAGGGTATGTATGAATAATCGTTCAGCATCTTGGGGATGGACCTGAGCAGACACCAGAAGCCAGGGCCAAAGGAAGTGGACCTGGGCAGTCACTGGAAGGAATGGCAGGGACAGATAAAGGAGTAGACGTGTACTTGTCAACTCAATTACCCAGTGAGGTCAAAAGACTCTTCACATGATGAGAAAAAGACTCTGACGGAGGTACAGAAAGTGCTATCTGCACACCCACAGTAATAGTGGAACATAGTGCAGCAGCATATGTCCAAGATGGAGTAGGGGATAACAACTTTAGAACCTCCGGATAAGAAAAATGTTATTAACGGCTTCCAAAAGCTGTACCTCTTTCTCCTTTACCCACTTAGGGCATGAACGAAAGTAAGAAGGGTGGGAACCACTACAATTGATGCAGTTAGGGTCCAATTGACACTCGTAGGCATCGTGGTCTTTGTCACCACAATGAGCACATGTCACACAACCACGACAAGATGTCTTCGAATGACTGAACCACTGACACAGAAAACACCAGCGAGTGTTGGGAATATATGGCCATACCTTACAATGAAGATAACCTGCCTTGACAGAGGCAGGTGGATGTGGAGATGTAAATGTCAAAATAAGAACATTGGTAGGCAGTATAATTCCTTCTTTATGAGTGGAGATGCGTCTCACTGCAAAGACTCCTTGGCTGGAGAAACCAGAAAGAATCTACAACTGAGGGATGTTCTTCAAATCCCTCTCAATAATAACTCCTCATGAGGAATCCAAAGTAGCATGGGGAGTAACCTCAATAGGTACATCCCCAATGGCTTTTGAATTCAGGAAGAGTTCAACTTGTAGATGTTTCCACCAAGATGTCCCCAGAATGTAGCTTCTTGACTGCCTTTGGAGAGCCAGCAAGCTTTTCTAATCCCTTTTGAATAAAATATGGAGACATTTGTCCTAAAGGTTTGTCTGCCAAGGAATGTAAAATCAAAAAATGACATACAAGATTGCTGATCAGAGTCTTCAAGGTGTGGTTGCGTACAAATGAACTGTGTTTTTACTATTCATTTTTATTTTTGGATGGGGATCCATAATAAAAGGAGAAAGATTCAGTGCCCCCACCCACTACAGAGTCCGGCGAGGGTATGCACTACAATGCCAAACAAGAACAGTGCAGCAATGCCAGGGTTTCATGAGCACTATACCCGAAAAACCAGCATCAGACAACCGTCTACACGTTTTCAAGGTGTATTGCAGTGTTCCAGACACCACTCAACCACCAAAATCATCTCCTCCCCTTCATAGGTCACCATGCACAACAAACACATTGGTGGATGTTCAGATCTTAGAGAAGGTAACTGAAAATACAGAACCTTCTCTAGGAGGTCCCCTCACCACATACAGGAATCCACCTTGAGGGGCTGACCACTGACACTGAAAAAACACAATAAAAGGTAAAGTACATTGTCATTCACCAAACAGCTGCACCACAATTTTAACCTCCGAGAGCCAACGTACTTAATTTACCTCAGAGTAATAAAAAAAATCTTTACCTTTACAGCTTTAGTAGAAACTAGAATACCAAAATATTACATTGACACATTGCAGTTACAAGATTCAGCTGACAATACTAATTTTTATTTCACTGAAAGAAAAAAAAGCATATTACTCAAAAAGTAGTAACAAAAACCAATTTAAACTACTACTGCAATCAAAATACCTCTTTACAAAAGCATACTACAAGTAGTAACAAAACAAAATTTAAACTATTACTGAAATCAAAATACTTCTTTACAAAAGCATACTACAAGTAGATACAAAAACAAATTTAAACTATTATTGCAATCAAAATACCTGATTACAAAAGCATTAACCCATAGTAAAAAAAAACATTTGAAATAACATTTCAACCAAAATATCTCGCCAAAAACCATCCATGTTGTCACTCAATAAATAGTAATTTGACTTGAAAATGATACTGATTACAGACAGGGGTACACGTACATATCAGTAAGCTATCAGCTTGGCACTGATATAGGAAAAATTTACATTATTCACTATTGGCCATTTTCGTTGTTGCAGTCAAAAAGGTATACCAATATTTTTACTTGTTTTCACCCAGAACATTTTAATGTATAAGCAGTTGAGAAAAGAACGTATTTGCTCTAGTGCTCAATGTGCAATTGCTATTTGCTGTAAATGTAAAAAAACAATGAGTTTGGAATTTGTTTAGTGTTAGAAAACCATAACAGGACAGCTCATTATAAACTATGTGCTGAAAACATTTTGAGGTAACACCACTAAAGATTTTAGCACAACAGATTTAATACACTTCCCACTGAATACTGATTTCTTAAAGATGGCTAAGGAAAGAAAGGAGGCAAGACTGGATAATAAAAAAACCCATGTCAAATTAGTTATCTGCTTCAAGCAAAAAATGTTCACAGAAATTATATTGTGAAAATCTCGTATCAAAAGAAATTACTTCAACTGCATTGCAACCCTGCCGTATTCAACATATAAGGACAGGTACTTTACCAACCTTGACAAAAAGCTGCTTGCTATGCAGATGTTGTTGACATATCTGGAACAAATGGAAGCAAAATGACAAATACACAACAACCTAAGAACCTGTCACAAAGAAACCAAAGCAAACAGACGATGGCATTTCTACAAACCTAGCAGTACCCGATGGTCAATGTATGATGAAATATGGGAGAAAAGTGATGGCAGTGTTTAAACTGATAGAATTAACTGTAGTGTTGTGCTTCAGTAACATGGTTACCTGAGTGGGCCATGCTTCCAAGAAAGGCACAAAAAGTGCAACACTGGAAGAGCAACAAAGACCATTCTACAATCATGGCTGAAGCTGCATGAAAGTGTTTTTATACCCAGTAGTGTTGACAGTGAACAATTATTCAGTGCTGCCCCACATGTTTTAGATGAGCAAACGAACAGGCTGAAATGTTTTTTGTGAAGAAAAAACCTTACACTCAGAGGTTTGCTGCACTAAATACAACTAGAAAGCCGTAAGTATAATATTGATGACCTTTTTAACTTACTTGAACAAGTAAATTATTTAAAGTTAATATTAATGGGTTTTGTTACTATTATTAGTACAAAATGTATCACATCAGTTTCTTTTTGTATTTGTTTTCATCTTGAACTGCATTGCTTGTAAACATATTTGTGTTCTGTTTTGAAGCCAAAAGTTGTCTTTTTTTCTTTTCTCTGAAGAGGAAAAGTTGTCAGGCTGAATACTGTAAAATAAACTGAATAGTTCTATGTTTACTTTTTGTGATGAAGTTTACAGGCATAAAGTTTCTATTATAACTTAATCAAAGTTACAATTACAATTCAAAAGTTAATTTCTGTGTGTGTGTTTTTATTTTGCCAAGCATTTACAGATGTCCTAATGCAAAGTAGCTTCTAAACTTTTTTTTTATGATTATTCTTTATTCATTTGCTGAACCAAATGCACCACCTAAATAGTATTTGTCAATGTTCTTTATAAACGTAAGAAAAAAATCACCTAAAGGTTAAATTTTAATTTGTTTAGTAGTTTAAAGTACCTTACCTGCATTGGTATGTATTACCAACTACTGATATGGTTGGATAATCATTGGCTATTGGTATCGATCACGTAAATCTTAATTAGTGCATCTCTAATTACAGATAATCCCTTACCAAGTGGTAATGATGTGATCTTGTTGTCCTTCATATTCAGCTTAGTCAAGTTCATAGCACGAGAAAATATGCTAAAAGGAATTCTGTTAATTTGGTTGTGCTCCATGTTGATAGACTGTGAACGAAATTTCAATTAATATTAATTATTACTTAAATAAAGCTGTCTTTATAAATACAGTTACAAGCAGAAGAATGTTCATGAACTTAAATACTGCAAATTATGAAATTCCAAATAAAACCAATTCATACAGTTATTTAGAGGCTACCACAAAATGTTTTGCAATAGTTGAAATAAATAAATTCCTAAATCCAACTAAATTCCAGTAAGTCTTTCAGGATAAAATAATATTCTTTTTCCAACTAATTTGTCCAAGATACTAAAACAATTCCTGAAAAACAAGGTTAATTTTTCCCATAAAACTGTCATTATTTATATACATGACAAGATGTAGGATTACTCAGCTTGACAAAACAAAAACTTTATTTATTCAGTCATATGACAAGATGTAATAATCCATATATAGTCAAAAGAATACTTATGTAGATGAAACAAAACTATATTTATTCACTCACTTGACAATATGTAAGATTACTCACACAGACCAAAAAAAAGTTATTTGGATATATGACAAGATTTAAAAATACTTACATAGACAAAACAGAACTGTGATGGTCCACCAATTGGGTAGGATGTAAAAGCATTCCGAGAAAGTGTGAGACTTGTTAGGTGAGATAGACTAGAGAGAAGTCCTTCCTGCAGAAGTAGTTCAGATTATGATTATGAATAACCAAAAATATCACAGCACAACAAGCAAGATTCATGTTAACTAAAACTATTATTGTGATAATTTTAACAAACTGACACCTATGACTCCAGAAGAAGGAAGGTATATTTTTTTTAAGCATTTGGATTCTTAAGTTCAAGTTATTTACCAACTTTCTATTCTATTCTAGTCACTTTCCAAGTACTATGAATGTTTCAAGTGTAACAGTGTAGTGAACTTTATAATACAATTTTATAATCACATATTGGAAGTTACAAAATAGACTAAAAATCGTAAACAAAAGAACACTAGTCACCAATCCTGATGAGTGAGAAACAATATAAAGTTCTACAACACTAAATTACATGTAGATATACTTAGGTAGTGGTACTTACTGGTAACTGTGATAAATTATTACTCTCTACATTAAATTCAGTCAACTTGACACAGTTGCTGAGTGACTGTGGAATACAAGTCAGTTGGTTATACCTACATAAAAAAAATGTAAATTTAATATCGGACAATTGTCAATTAAAATTACAGAGTATTATTAAACAATAAATAAAAAGTGCCTACAGTAAAGGAAGCATCTAAAATCGGACACATTCTTTATTGCAACTGCTTCACATAACATAGTAAAAGAAAAACTATTCTTTTGAAACTACTGAATATCTTTATAGGGATATCATGTTAAACTAAGCACTTGTATATCACATTATAGCAAAAAAACCTAATCTGATAAATGATAAATTGATTGCAGAAAAAGACCAGTCTTAGAATTAGTTTGATTAGTGATATATTATAATTGCAATAAATCATTTGCTAGAATTGTTTATTTGTACACAAGTAAAAAATGTGAGACTTACCTAAGACCAAGTCTGGTCAGAGCTCTCAGATTACCTATGGATTCTGGAATATCTACAAGTTCATTATGTTGAACATCAAGGGAAGACAGCTGGGAACACTGGCCTATTTCTATAAATTACAAGGTAAAAAAATTAGCTTAACATATTGATCTAGTTCTGTAAGGCACAAGACAAGACATACTACAAACAGTTAAAGCTTTAAAATTACTTACTTTTCAACACATTTAAATACTACAAAGTTTTTGATAATGGCTCTGACTCTGGAGTACTAAATCTTTCCTAGTTAGTTTACAACCTTAATTGTAGTCCATACTACTGTAATACAAGTACTAGAGAAGTAACTTTAAAATATAAAGTGTTATTTCATACTAAATAGCTTTGTATGCATTATAAAATTTTAAAGTTGTTATAAGCTAAGTATATAAACAATGAAGTTACTTCTTAAAACCATTAATTTTATTCCTGGTATACTTAATATAAACAATTTCAAGATTTAAATACTCTCAAAGGTGTTCAATAAATAAAGTTTAATTCATTACTCTTTAAAATTCTTTATAGTTTGATACACTGACCAAACCACAAAACTAAGAGTAAGCTGCAAATTTTTTATAACAAGAAGTTCTAATCTGCTCTGAGACAATGTTCAATTCTACAATAAAAAGCGCTTTCCTGAAATAGAATTGGTATACAACTTTAAACAGAGATGCTTTGCTTCTAACTCACCAGATGGTAGGTGCTTGAGATGGTTGTTGGAAGCATCAAATGTTACAAGAGCTGTCAGTTTCCCAATACCAGCAGGAAGTTCCCTAATTTTATTCTCTCTCAAACTGAGCATTGACAGGTTCTGAAATACCGACCAAATATCAAGATGGGATTCAACTGTTACAACTAAAATATCAATAACATTGAAGATACCAAATTCATGAACTAATGCATTTTAATTAAAACAAGTTTTTATTTTATAACATATTCCTAGATAGACAGGTACATAAAATTAACTACATTATTTAAGTTCATTATCAGTTCAGATAAGAAGTTATTATAACATGTTATGAGTGTTCATAGACCTTTTGTAATATTTTTATTTTATTTTACTATTCATAATTATAATTGTATAAACTTACAAATGATTTTTTTCACAATTTACCACACAAACCAAGAATCGAAAAACAAAAAGTTAAAGTACAAAGGCTGGTTTCAAGAAATTTCTTTTACTTCATCATACCAAGTGCACAAAGGTATTTTGTTTTCCAGATAGTTCCTTTAAAATTATCACATACTTATCTACAATATTTCCATGCCATACCAAAATTATTATTCAATTCTATCAATTTCTAATAACCACTTTAATTTCAAAAGACTGCATAAAAAAATAACTGGCTTAATTTAACACCAAGCAAACCATTTACATACAATACTAATTCAAAGAAACTAAACAAATACTTGCACTTAGAGATATAAAACTAGTCTAAACAGTTGTAATAGAATAAAAAAAAATCTTTAAAATAAAAAAGAAGAAACATCTACATAACTAATAGTACATATAAAATTAAGAAAGACCACAAAATGGAACAATATATCTTAAATTTTGGAAGCAAAGAAATTAAGAAATATGTCATTCTAAACTTTAAATATAGCTTTTGATTCAACAAAAATTCAGGATTTTATCTCAGTTCTTGATTGTTTAAAATTCAGGATGTTATTTTTAGTTCAGTTTTCCCTTGGTCTTTCTCTAATGCACATATCACACAAGCTAAGTCAGCTACCAGAAATAGTTTTCTAATTTTTGAGGTGTTTTTTAAGACTTTTCCTTACAAAGCTCAGTTTAGTTAAAACCAACTCTTAAAAATTATTTAAAATATTTCTGGGGAGATTATCAAATACCCAGTAATTATAATTATCTTTTGCTACTATAAAAAAACAACATATTCTCTTATTTTTTCCTCATTGCTCACTTCAGTAAACAGTTACAGACATTTTATTTTATTTTTACACCATAGCTTATATTTTATTTTGTCTTAAAAAATGTTTTAGTACAATAAATCTAAAAAATAATTTTTTTCAAAAAGTGGAATAGAATTCTAAAAATAATGAGATATTAGCAACAAGAATCCAATTACAGATGTATTATGTAGGTAATTATGAAAATATATGTATACAAGTTTTAAAAAATGACAGTCACTTACAACTAGGTTAGCTATATCTTCTCCTACTTCACGTATTCTATTGAACCTTAAGTGTAAAATTGTGAGAGAAGTTAATGTGTGGACAACATCTGGAATCTGGAATGAAATATAAAAATGATGAAACATCAGAAACTGGTGTAAATACACACACACATGGGATTACCAGCAAGTAATTTTTTGAAACAAAAACAGAATAGACAATTGCCATTACAAAAACCTCACACTAAGAAAAGATTCTTTGCTGATTTCTGCAGAAAGTTACTTGAAAACTATCTATGCTGACCATCCTTAATTTTGAAACTAGAGGGAAGGCAACTTAGTTAATACCACCTACTGCCGCCACTTGGGAAACTCTAATTAAATTGTGGCATTTGAACATCACTTTTATAATGCCCTCCAGACCTTAAGTATTGTGTGTAATATTTCTTTTTTTGGCAGTAATAGGGCTAACCATGGAATCTCAGGTCCACAGTCTGGCAAAATAGCACATGGCCATGTTTGGTTCTGAAAAAGGAATAATTATCTATACAAACAATCTTTTCAGATTCTAAATTCAGTAGAAGAAAATGAATTTCAAATATGTACTTATCTCTGAAATACTGAAACTTTCCTTGTTAGGTTTGAACCCATGTTGTCAACAAAACATACAAAACTTTCAGAATGTTATTACACATCACAGGACATGCATAACTTCCCCATAATTCTTCACTCTCCCATCTTCCACATGTCTTATTGCACAAGCATCAGATGATTTTTACATATCTGCTTTCCTATCATAATTTAGATTTTATTCAATACTGGTGTTGTAACGAAAATTTGATTGTGGGGAGGTGAGAGGGAAAGTATTACTAAGGTAAGTACCTGTTTGAAATTAGTTTTAATTCCAAAAATGTCAAATTCAAATCAGGTTAACTGGTCTCTGAAATACTGAAAACCAGTATGCCAACACTGTAAAGGAGGTAGAGACCTATGAACATAAAAAGAAACCAAAAATATAAAATTTAAAGCTACAGAGCAATAAGATAATAATCTAGACTATATGTAGCTAAGCAGAGCTGAAAATATATATATATATATATTAAAACAATTTTGCAGTGTGATTGAATAGGATGGGGGAGGGGGTCACATAACAATAATTCTTTAGTTAAAGTTGAAAAAATATTTATAAAAGCTTATTATTCATCCTGTTAAAAAGTTAAAGGGAATCACGAGTGAAGAGGTACTCTGCTGGAAAGATGCTTTCTTTCTGAATGTATTTTAGGCCCAATCATCTTATAAGGCTGATCCACCCCACTCCTCCATTGAATCCAGTTCTGCCAAATTATTTAGCGGTTCTGGATTTTACGAATTTCTAATCCTAGAACTGAGATAATCTACATTCTCATCCCTTTAAAGCTTATTATCTATTATAATCCCTCAACTCTTTCAGCACAGGCTTGGTCCCTGGGACCGACCTTGTAACCATTTTGTGATTGTTATATTTTTCATGTTATAACTTTCAAATTAGTAAGTGTACATTAACAAAATTTGGCAGATTATCAGTAAATATTACAATGCTTTCATATGCAAAATATCATATTCTTTTATTAAGTCTTAAGGTTTGTAAAGCAATGTTTTTCTTATGTCTTTCTTCTTCTTTTTGCATGTTGCCTATCCAACATGCAAAGTAATTTTCATTTTAAGATTAAAAATACTTTTGTGCATCAGAAAATATTCAAATTTCAAATACGAAATCTTTACAATGTCCAGACAGTTATCATATGTGTTTCTTAAGAAACAAACTTTATATTTTATCTGTTATTTTCAGTAACAAATCTCTGAATGGGTTTGGATTTTGTAACCACCATAAAAAATTTGGAAATAAATATAAGTTATGCATTTTTCATTCTTAAATGCCTACAAGTTATAACACAAAAACATAAATGTTTAGACTAAATAGCTTAAATCTCATAACATTATGCATTTACATATATATATTTATTATTTTTATTATATTGACCTTTCAGCCGTGCCTGGATAACAATACAGAAGTTACAATGATGTGGCTCAGGTGTACTCATGTTACCGTGTCCAGTAATATAAAACTAACCTTTAGTCTTTACAAAGTGACCTGTCTTGGATGTGTTTTATTAGACTAGTATTTTGTAAAATACAGTCACATTTCGATTATTATACATTATGTATGTATGTAGATTATTGCTATTTAGAAATAAGTTCTTAAACTTATTTTTCTTAAAACATAGAACAGTAAATAAAGAAGTGAACAAACAATTATCTCTTCTAGTTACAACCTTTGTACTTAGTTGCTGCTTGATGGAGGTTGCTATGCCTTTTAAAATTTTGCACATGGAGGATATGAAATGAAATAATTTTTTAGGTTTTATATATATACAGTTGATTAACCAAAAAATCATAAATTACCATATCAATACTAGAGAATTCCAATGTAATTTATCAAGCTTAGTAACTAAGCTGTATTTCAGTCTAAAAAAATATGAAATTTTGAGCAGACTAAAGACACAACCTACCGCCTTGAAATCTTGGTTTGAAAGAAAGAGATGGCATGCAAACACATGAAAATGGCTGTGAAAGCCACTATGGAGACATTCTGGGCTTCCAATTGGTTATTCATATGATATATAGAAGTAAGTGTATATAAGGGACCATTTCCAAAAATGGAGAGGTGGACGGGGTGCCACTGTGTTTGATTCAGTATGAGTGATATCTTAGCAAATAGAAAAGATAAGAGGTTCTTATTTTATATTCTAGCTTGTCAATATCGGTAGTTTGAGTTCCTAATTCGTATGAAATTATAGACTTAGTATTTTGACATCACAAACATCTAATTTGAACCAGTGTTGCATTCAACATACAATGTGACACATAGAAATCAAATTTTTTAGTGAAACACTTTTAATAAAATAAAGATTTGTCCATGAATATATTGAGTATTTATTTTGAATATTATGTGTGCAAAATCATTTCCATGTTAAAATTACAAATGTTTTTCCTCATCTCAAAATTTCCTTTATGTAATCCCTAAAACCTAAATGCATTTCAAATGTTTTTTTTCAGTAAAACTTTATAGTTTATGTTATTTTCTCTACCTTATCTCAAAATGGAACCAGTCAATTTGACTGACTCTGTAATCGCAAAAAAAAATAATAAAAAATCTAAATTACCTTTTTTTCTTTCTAGAATGATTTCAAATTGTAACATCAAACTACATTTGTTTATCCTAAGTAGCTCTATGTTCGTAACAGTATACATCTCTTTATGATTAAATTTTATTCCCCTTGAACCATGTCTAACTACTAACTGCACCATTATAAGTTGTAAATAACTCAGGGAACATGCAGCTCATGCTATGCTAATGAATTACATTACCAACGAGCTGCTTGTGCATATGCCTCATGAAACATTTTTATTATAACATTATTATTGTTTATTTTACCTAATCTAAACTTAACTAAACTAAAAGGATCTATATTTTTACATTTTAGTTATTTTAATAATTAGAATAAACATGAAAAACAAGAAATAAAATACTTAACCAATCTTCTTTTTTCTTTCCGTCGATTATCAAAGAGAGTTAACCCTAATTTTTTATACTAGTGATAGTAATGCATTTAATAATTTTTATT
>NW_013665786.1:0-15205 GCF_000517525.1 Limulus polyphemus | reverse complement strand
AGAATATAGACTAATAACATGCAAAAAGTAGACAAATTCCATTACCTCTCAAATTTTTCTAGCTTTCAAATTATGCAACAACAGTTGTTGCAAATTCATCCAAGCTAGTTGTTAACTTTCTCACAGGAACAATGTTGTTACTCTGAGTGAAATTTACATTTAACTGTTCAGAACATAATGTTATACAATACATCATTTGATAGATGAAAATCTTGATTTTCTATTGGTTAAAGGTAATATATAATTAAAACATAAGAGAGAACTATTAATGAATTCTGAAAGAGAGGATGTGATAGGTAGGCATGGCAGGAGGGGTCTGGTTTTCTAATCGAGAGCTCTGTCACCAAACAAAATTGAAGACTATAAAAATTGTTGTTCGTCTGAGCAGTGACAATTTTATAGAGAGTAGTTTACATTAAATTTCATACTTTTTTGAGTGGTTGTAGATAACATAGGGAAAATGACATGCTAACAGAAAAGTGTCATGTGGGTCACACTATGGGAAATTCAGGATTTTTTTAAATATTGCCTTGTAGAACCAAGAACTTAAAACTTGAATACTATTAAAATATGGATTATTAGCTAAGGTTTCATGCTATTCTAATTGTTATAACATAAACAAAAAGTAGTTTAATAAAATTTTGAATGTAAGACCTAAAACCTTGTGTTATGAGCAGTAAAGGATACCAATGGCGAAAGGGTTTATGTGGATGACAAAAGATGCATGGAACGTTATTTGCCAGAAGGTAGAAACAACTGATTTTGATTCCCTCAAATATATCCAATTATTTCATTATAGCAACAAATAGCACTGACTATACATATAAAACATTTATAAGAAGGAGAATCAGGGTCAGTCACAGTAAATAACACAATGAGAGGAAAAAACAAGAGAGATACAAGTAAAGAGCCTTCCTGGAAAAAAAAAAGTATGACAAAAATCAATGTAAAATGTCTCCTCGATGAAGAATGTAAGAAAATAAAAATGTCTTTAGTGAAATATGGTAGGGTGGACAAAGTTCAAAAGGAGAAATCAGGCAACTTAAGACCAAATGTAAATCCTATTAGTACATTGTCTAGGTATTTGTGGGAGATGTAGCAAAAAAAACTCAAAAAAGAACATGTAAAACAGTGGGGACAGCAGAGGCACAACTTATGTGACAATGAACTGTGAGAGAGTGTAGTTGTGTATTCTACAATAGAAGCAGACAAGCACCAATCATGAATGAGGTACATGAAAAAAATGAGGCAAGCTGTTAAGGAGTTGGAGAAAAACAAAAAAGTAAATTCTGCAAGCATCAACTCTGAAAGACAGACTAAAACATTGATTCTTACCTAGGAGAAATGTCTGCAAGAATGTGACAACATTTGAGCTACCCAAAAAAAATAAGCCAAATTCTCTGACAAAGGACTGCATAACAGTCAGCCATGAAGCTGCAGATGACTGATGTTGAGAAAGATGTTCCATAATATAATATAATAGGATCCTTCTTAGATATATGAAAGAAGTAAAAACCCTGGTGTGGCAAGTAAGCATGGTACAATAAAGAAAAACTAGACAACAGGACCAACTGATCTTCCCCAATGCTTGAAAAAGAAGATGAAGAAGGTAGGCATAGAGAAAAAAAACTCTTAAGATGGGCTTAAAACATCCTTTGCTAAAGCAACTGGATGAGAAGTGGAAACCAGTAAAGCATCATAAAATGATGCACTGCCTTAGCAAATGCATCAGGGTTTAGGATAACCAAACTGTTGGCACAACTAATGAAATACCAGCTCAGAGAAAAACATGATGTTATTGTAGCCAAAGAATAGAGAAACTGCAACACACAAATGCTGTGAGATTAAGTCCCACCTTTCCTGTTGAAATATGTCACTAAAGTCAAAGTATCTGTGAGTAGTAAACCACAGTGATATTGTAAAAAGCTCTGACATTCATGGGAACAGCCTAAATCTCTTAACAGAATGATGCAAGAAAGGGAATCTAAAAGACTAGAGATCCTAAAGATAACACATAAACCTAACAATGGAGTGGGGTATCTGTGAAGAGATTCAGATCAGGAGGAGGTGGAAGAAAAGTGAAACTCATGAATGGGCAACATTTTAAGTAAATGAGACTGGTAGGAGAAATTCCAAGAGGCAAAAGTCTAAAAATAGACTTTATGAAGGTGCAAGATCTCACTGACAGTTACTGAAGTAAGCACAAAATTAATGAAAATTAATGAAAGGATATGTTTGTCAGATGTAGAAGCATGTGTACTTGAAACTCAAGGAATTGCAGAGACAAAGGAGATGAGTGAAGATTTTGTGGGACAGTGTTAATATGAGATCTCAGTTAAACGAGATATTGAGTATACACAAGTTGAGACTTGGATTTGTGACCAGCTGATCCCAGAGAAAAAGCTAGCTAGGTAGTCAAATTAGTGCAAGGTAAACACTTTACAAGAATTCTCTATTCATCCATGTAATGTTAACAATTGATATTGTTTGTGTGTAGAAGACCATATGTGTGATGACATAGTGACAAAGCTAGAACAAAATGGGAGGGCTATAAATTAACAAATCACTCCACAGTGAGAAATGAAGATGGTTGAATTCAGACATGTAAATAAGCATCCTCGAAATCCCCATTCATCATTTAAAAACCTTAACAAAGGTATTTCATAAGATTCTCGTAGGTTTCACCTAAAAAGTAGAAATATCTAGATAACAAATGAGACCAAAAAGATCTAAAAATAGTCTTCAATCTCTTGTTGTCTTTCACACAATCAATGAGTGAGTCATAAAGATCCGCCTTTCTTTCAGGTAATTAAAAGAAGATTAACTTGCAACAAAACTTGTGCAAAAAGTCACATGGAAGGTGGGAGGGTGAAGAATTATAGGTAAATGATGCATGCTCTACAGTACTCAAAGAACACTTGGAAAGTTTTAGTCACATATTTCGTTGACAACAGGAGTTCAAATTCAACAAGGAAAAGCTTTCAGTATTTCAGAGGTAAGCATATCTGATGGGAACACAGATTTCTTCTGAACGAGGTATGCCCTCAACATTTGAAAAGGCTAGTTTGGTGATGTTAAAAGTGTCTTCTGTGATCTATACAAACCTGAAATTTTAGGAATAGCCACATTTCTTGAGACACTTCAGTTTATAGAAAGTATAATGAAATCAATCACTTCTTAAAATTTTACAGCCAACAGTTATAATATTTTTTCTATTTATGTTAGAAGGCTACAACCACCAATTACAAAGGTATATTTTTTACATTAAAGAAACAATAGTTAAATAACATCATTTTAGATAGAACATCCCTTTTAATAAAGAGTTTCACGACAGCCAAGAATACAGGTTTTAAAACCAGATTTTGAATAAAACCTAACAATCTAGAACTTGTACAATACTGTTATTCATTTCTATAACAGTTACAATTTTTAAAACTGTTTACTAGCAGCACGTACTACAGTTTTAGGCATCACTTACCTCATTTAATTTATTATGTCGAAGATCAAGAACCTTGAGCTGCTTGAGATTAACCAATGTATCTGGTAAACTAGCAAGGGAATTTTCATTAAGTGCTAATGTCTCAAGATTGACTAAACAACCAATTTCTTGTGGCAGTGTTTGAAGTTTGTTACCATAAAGGTAAAACTCTTTCAAATGAGTCAGATCCTTCACTGAAGATGGTAGAACAACAATCTAGAAAGTAAAATAAATTTCGTGCTAATATATTCTGTGTAAGGATATACACTTACACACAAACATTTCATAAATGACTAATATAAATGTGTTTGACAGTACAGATTGTTTATGTTATTCATATCAAATAATTGAGATATATCTTTTAATCCTTCTCATCTACTCATGGTTCTTCTATGCATGTCACAACCTTTTACAGTCACATTCAAAATTTAATTAAAGAACTTTATTATCAATTTATGTCAATACAATTGGCACAAAACATAGTTCATAATTCAAATTCACATGTTATCTAAGTTTGAAGTTCTTAATTAAATAAAAAAAAGTTAAAAAGTTTTCAATATTTTCCCCCCTCATTTTACACATCTGAGCTGATATTTCTTCAATTTTCTACCATACAAATAAGCTGCTGTAGTTTCCGACCAATTAAAAATACAGTTAATAGTAAGCAAGAATCTAAAATTTGAGCATCCTATCTTCTGGATTTGCTGAGATGTTAATAAATTTTTCAAAAACACCAGAGAAGCCTTCACCTTTAAGACTTTAACACTGTTTGCTAATCAATTTTACATGGTTAAAGAACTTCTTTAAAAAACAAAATAGAAAGAGCAGATTCTTCTCTATATAAATCTTACAAACCACTGGTTTAGTTTTTCCACTGTAAACCATTAATTAATGGGATTGCTTGGTTTGTTGTGATCATAGTTTGCTGCTCCAAATCCCAAGGGAATTTTGTTTTTTAACTTATCTACAGCATATTTAAAAAGCCAGCAGAATAAATTATAGTAGTTTTGGGAAATTCTATTCCGCTAACTGGTAAATTTTTTGTGTTCTGAATGAATTTATATGAAAGCTACATAAATTATTTTTAAACACCATTTGTGAGACTCAACAATGTTTAAGGAAGAATAGCTTCAATTTTTATTCAAGTGAAAACAGTATCTCAAATCCTTCTTTTTTATGTATATGTTTTCTTATTTTTATATATTTTTAGCAAAGTAAGTAAAATGTAAAACTTAAAAGTGTTACAACTTAGCTTCAGTAAAACATCTCAAAATTCATATGCTCAAATGCACATGTAATATGACACCTCACAATTATGTGTTGTTTACATTAGCTCTACAGAAATCTGCTAAGGAGCTTTGTCTGTGATTTACTGTTTTTGACATGAGGTTTACTGCTCCAGTGGGGGAGCTCTGTCTGTGATTTACTGTTTTTGACATGAGGTTTACTGCTCCAGTGGGGGAGCTCTGTCTGTGATTTACTGCTTTTGACATGAGGTTTACTGCTCCAGTGGGTACAAATTATGAAGTAAAACCATAAAATTGAAAGGAAACATGTGAAAAGGTTAAAACTTAAAACTTTTACGAAAATTAATTTGAAACTTTCTTATCAATAATGCAGTCAGTACAACTGACTCTAGTAAAGACTTGGAAAATTCTCAGACAAATCTTCAGTAAAAACACTTTTTTGTACAACAGGCTTGTAATGTTTATTAAAAGCTTACAATATTTCATTAAGATACAACTAGAATACTCAGAATTATAGTAAACATTAGTATGTATAGCTTCCAAGATGCAGGGTCAATCAAAGTCCATCATTAGGTAATTAACGTTACCTGCAAAATCATGCCAGCTTCTCATATTTTTCTTGTTGGTAATTCTATACTACACAGGAGACTGAAGACTACTTTCCCTAATTTTTTACAGAAACATTTCACTTAGTCGTTTTTTTTTGTGCATTCAATTTAGTTCTAAATATAGTATGGTCTGATAAGTCTGCTTTTGTAATAAAAATTTATTTATCATGATTTCATTTCCCTCTATCAGCAAACAAGTTCCTAAAAAAATCATTTATTCATATACAATTGCCATTTTTGTTTTAATGGTGAGAACGTAACCATGATAGATATAACTACTTTAGAACCAATATGTTCAACCTGATTAATGAAGAAGACATGCAGAATTGCATTTAAGCAAATGCTGTTATTTTTCGCTAAAGCACATTTTTAAAAAACAAAAATGTTCACAATCAATCACAACTTTTATAAATTTCAGATTGTTAAGTACGAGCTCATTCCTATTATTTATTGTGACAGCAGTGTTTATTTCATGTGTGGGATTTTTTCTTGTTAATTTTGTTATAATGTCACAGTTTTTGCTATATAGTTTTAAAGACACTAAAATAGCTTGTTTTGATTTCATGGTAGAATCTTTTGTTTTGTGACATAATATTCATTCATATTTTAATAGCACTCAAAATGGCTTGTACAAAAGTTGTAAGCTAACTGGTTCACCTACATAATTTATTCTTCTTTATTACATACATGCAACACACATTTTACTGACATCCAGTATTGAAACTTATTAGGAATAAACCTTAGAATTTCTCTGACATTCAGTACTTTCGTTTTTGTGGGATGAGAGGAAGGGATACATCTTGTACAACTGAAAACACACGGATAAACAGCGATATGGAGATGTGGAAGTATAGCAGTGAATGTTGAAGAAGATCCAGGAGTTATCCCAGAACTTCATTATCCTCTTGATGATATGAGGTAGCCATACAAACTTTGTCACATTATCTACACAACATATAACCACCAGGAAACTTAGAGCTGTCCCCGAATTACGTTATACGAGTAGCCACAGCAAATACATATTTGTTTAAATATAGCAAAAGTAAGTTAAAATATATAACACATTTGCTGCACAACACACACACACACAAACAAAAGTAGATATCATGGATCAGGCTCTACAGCTCAATGCACCAAAAGTATTAATAGAAAACATTTGCCTAGTGCACAGTCTGTCATATGGTTAAAATGTTTTTACATTTAAATGTTTCAGAACACCTTAGCCTCATTACACACAAAGTTCTTTGGCAACAACTTTCTCACTTTACTTCTTTAATTAAAATAACAATAATAATCATCTTAAACTCCATGATTTTTTAAGCTGACATACTTTATTCCGTATACATTAATTTAATTTCAAACTTAATTATGTTTTATTTTGGTTTAGCATTTAAGTAAAGTTTTTTAAAATATGAATTACATTCTTGGAGATAATTTTGTTATCCTGTCCATCTACCATGAAATTTTGTATCAGCTAAAATTTTCTGGTAACCAAAAAGAAAATTCAAGCACAGTCTAAGTTTATAAAAGCACAGTCCTACCTTAACAGTCTAAGTTTATAAAACAAAAAACATCTAACACTATTATGTAATCAATTATAAATAGACTACTTAACGTAAACAAAGCAAGATACTTCTGACAAAAAATATTAAATTGGTTTGCAAAAACATAAAAAAAAGGTTTTTGTGATTATGAAATGGTGACTTAGTCATAAAATGAATCAAGACTTGATATTGTTAGCTTTATTATTATCATCATCATTAATGTACATGGGCCCTTTTAGTTTTGTAAAGGGAACACTAAAAGTGAAGCTTTTATATCTCCAGACCAATGATTTCAGTAGAAGGATATTGATACATATCACAATAGTCGAAGCAGTAATGGCCAGGAACCTTCAATTTCCAATACAGGAGTGAGTAGCGCTTACTTCACCTTAGCAAAGATTTCAATAGGTTTATGATTTCCCTTGTTTTTGGTTACAAATATTAACTCACTATAAGCAGGCTTTGAAGTGATATAATGATTCCAATATGAATTTGGTAGTTGGAAATAATGAATTGAAAAGTAAGACAAAGAGATTAAGGTAAAAATAGAAGGTAATATAAATTGACCATTTTCACATTAATTTTGCTTGTTTTCTTTTTCCTGTTTTCCACTATATCTTGGTTACAACTGTATCAAAATAGGCCCAAAATGTTACTCTAACGAGTTGAAAAAATAAGACAGAGATTAAGTTGGTTTTTTCCAGGTCCTGAATTTCATCATATCTAATTTTAAACAAAGATAAACTTTAAAACAATAATGACACACATTGGCATTTGAAATTTCAGATGGTTTCCAAATTCTAAGGAAATAATACTATTAATATTGAATAGCATATTATATATTAATAAAATCAAGTCTAAGTAATACTTAATTATCCTGCTGTCGATATGCAGTATTCAAATCTTTTTTATTTAATCTACAGATATACACTATAATCACTAGAAAACCTAGGGATTCTTATGGGATTAATTTCAGACACAGCCAAGGCAAAAACATTTATGCAAGGATACAGGGAATGAAAATTTCTATACGACATAAATTTAATGGCCCAACACACACAAACCAATATCACATCATAGGCCATATGGCACAATGCAGTAAAAACATTAATGAGAAGTTTATTTTTTGATTATTATTCTTTATATTAACCATAAATTTGATGAAACTTGGAAAGATTGTAGTCATCTTTTGTTATTAATGAGGTATAATAAATACAACAGTATCTTGTTCGGGCTATGTCATCATCAACATAACAACTTACACTAAAGTTAAGACAAATACAGTGTAATTATAGCTTACAGTATATAATTTACTATACTTACACTAGACTTTGTAAGATCTAATCTTGTGACTCCTTCTTCTTTACAACGATTAAATTCCTTTGATACATCCTGAAAAAAAAAAGCCAGGTAAGTAATAAATAATATACAAAAATAATAATGGGAATTACAACAAAATTCTACTAGTATAGTAAAATTATAACAAAATGTTATCATAAATAGATATTTACACAGTACTAAAGAGTTAAGTACACTTCACCTGGTTCACTGTTTTTTAGTAAAAAAACAAAACAAAAAACATTTACTTAATAAACAAAGAAAAGAAAAAATACATCAAATTAATAAATCTAACACAAGAGTTATTTGCTGTTATTGTACTTCCAGAAAAAAAACAAGAAATGAAGCATTGACAACCAGAATATCTGTTCAGACACATTGTAAAGAAAGATAATTCAAAACACCATAACTACAAACAAGAAGTACACGTGTAAACTTTAAAAGGTCTAAAGTGTAATATAAAATCTTCACTGATTAAAAGAAAAAAAGAGCCAATTTAAAATAAACATTTTCTCAAAGAATGCTCTACCATGCATACTAGTGAAACAGCAACTTAATAATGAGTCAGCCTCCAGTCAGAACAAACATCTTTCTTAACACTCTTGAGCTAGCTATCAGTTAAAAGCAATAACCTATAGCATACTGCACTGTTATTCATGTAAGTGAAACAGCGACTTAACAATGAGCAGTCCTCAATTAGAATAAAATCCTTTCAAAAACTGTTCTACCATTTTCACAACTGCAACAGCAAGTAATAAGTGAGTCAGCTGTCAGTGAAAACGAAGAACTTTTCATATACTGCTGTTATTCATATAACTGAAACAGCCTCCAATCAGAACATACCTTATCACACACTGTCCTACCATTTATACAAGTAAAACATTAGCTAATTACTGAGCCAGCCTTCAGGCAGAACAAATACTTGAAGACTACTCTACCAATTACATTACATTAGCTGGTCAACAGTAACCCTGAAGAAACAAGCTAATAAAAGAAATAAAGGAAAACATTACAAAACTCGAAAAAGCTCTAGTTAAATCTCAGCTTCTACATGGCTGGTTTCAATATTTAAACACAAGAAATCTTAATAGCACCTTATTTACATATAATTCTCATTCTACACTTGTTTCCCTTTTTATAATACATATATACTGAGCTCCTGTTGCAATTAACCACAAAATTCCACCTATTTTGTGACTTAAATCTGACTCTGTGACATTAACAGTATCATATTTATTTCCTAATATTTCAGTTTTAATAACTGAAAACTTGTATATTTTATCTTTAAAAAAAACTGTTTAACTGATAAATAGTTTCTGATTAATTTTTTGTATTTGTAATTATAGCAAGCTACTAAAACTATCTGACACCATCTCTAATTTTGAACTACTGACCAGAGGGAAAACAGCCAGTTAGAAGCACCACCCATACTATGGCATTGACTATGAAAGAAGTAAAAGCATTGTAGTAATACTGAACAAACATTTGTGCATTACACATAATCCCTGTTTAGACACTTTTCTGTGGAACTTGCATTTGAATGAATCAAGTTGTTTCCATCAATCATGATGAGTAGCTATGCCAGTTACCATAACTATGGTAAAAATGAAAAATACTATTTCCAGATTTATAGCCAAAATCCAACAGCTTAGATCCAATGGATCTCAAGGTTATAATTTTGTCAACATCATTGCCTCCAGAATTCTATCAACTTTTGAATTTATTAGCAAGAAAATCTAAAACATTATTTTATGAGTTCAAACAACATATGTCATTTCTATTCAACCTTCTAAAGAATTGAAAAAAAATAATAATTACTTCACTCTTTAAAATTCCATGTTGTTCAAAACATAGCTGTTCAGACTTGTACAAGCACATGATGCTCTCCACACGAAGATGTATGAATTAAAAATGGTATTACTGCTTTAACAGCAATAAAAATATAAGCCTATACACTTGATAAACACTTTGGAAACAGTAATTAAAATCTTAAACAGGTTTCAAATATTTAGGTACCTTATTCATACCCTTTACCAAATATATTTAATCTTTGGTCTGAAAAAGAATCACTATGTTTCTAACTGAATATATACATATATGTGTAAACTTTTAACAACAACTTGCTTTGATACTAATTAATGTTAATATGTGGCTTTAATTAGACTCATGCAGTATAGTCACAAAAGTATTAAGAATTTTATATACACAAAAACATAATCACACAGATCTGGCTACATTCATAAATACTGTTGAATTATTTATGTATAAAAGAGTAGTTAATTGTGTTAGTTTTATTTTTCATTTGCTGACAAGTTAACATTTTCCTACACTGAAAATGTGTTTCCAATAATACTTACCCCTGCTGACACTATATCTATTTCTTGATCTCCAGGGTTTCCACTTTTTGCATTGAAAACACTTGCTCCATTCTTTTACACCCCACTCAACTGCCCTTGGCAAATTCTAATTTGCAAAATTCTCCACCAACTTCAATGCACCCTCTATCTAGGTACTGTATATAAGCACCTCATTCAGATAATGTAATCACTTTTACGAGACATAAGCCAGCTTTTAATGTAGAGGAAGGGCGGGAGAGTATCAGTGGAGGTAAGTACCATGGAAAATACATTTTCAGTGTAGGAAAATGTTAATTTACAAACATACTTACCTCCACTGATACTATAGCTAGAATCCCACATTGAGAAGGTGGAGGGTCCGGTGCAGGCATGAATCATACAGAAAGTGTCTGTATAGAACAGGTGTATACCAAGATAAAAATGTTACAAGAGTGGGGGAACCGCACTACATCCAGAACACGTATGCTCTTCACCAGGAACTCAGTTCCTATATCAAAGGTCAATTAGAATATGAGTAATCATCAGTATAGACCAGCCCCAACAAGATAGCCAAAGTTCCACAACTTGGGGTGGGAATTAAGAGGTCGTAGTACCTATGTCCTAAGTTGGTGGCTAGGGCAATTGGACTTCAATGTTACATATATATACTTTTGATTGGATCCCAACCTGTTGCCATAGAGTGATGTGTTTCACACCAACGGAATCATGACGAGAAAGTCCGCAATACCGAAGTGAACAAACTTTCTCCTCCACCTGAAGAAGTCCAAAAGGGAACACCCCAGGCTCAGAATGATGGGATCGTGTATGCTGTGCAAAAAAATAGAACTCATCCAGTCTGGAATTATGAACATTCATTTTCACTCCCCAACCAAGTGGGCAAGGAGTATTCCACTTGCCCATGGAATTCTGGAGAGGACATGAAACCTGTACTCAGCCAAGGACCTAGAATGAGACCACTTCACGTTTGAAATTATGAGGAGATAGTGGACCTTCTTCCATGAACAATATATGAAACCAACATCAATCAAAGAGAAGGGCCATGCACCCCCCAACTGGATAGCTTTGTGCCAAATATGAGCCAGAATTACAAGTAGGCTCCCGCAGAGGTTGGTGCCACTCCTACTGACATCTGTGAAAAACATCCAGGGACTCGAGTAGGAGGTCCCCCAAATTCACCATCTTCTCCAAGGGTGAAGGAACAAAGTCAAACACTCTGGAGGAAAAGCCTCTGTCCACCACACCAGCAACTGGAAACTGGGGGTGGTAAGGACTCCTGAGCTCCACTAGTTGAGGAACAGTGCTCTGGAAACTGTGCAATAGGTGAACCAAGTTCCCTACATTTTTAAAAGCAAACTGACCCCCGATTTATTCAATCTAAAAATCTGCAGGGACAGGCAGGATCCCCTTCAGCTTTACTCATGATAGTCCATGAGTGGTGATCCATAATAATAATGAGGTAATACCATCCAGTAGGCACCTAGATGGTCTTATGGAACATCCCATTTCAACAGAACCTGTTTCAAACTGTAGTAATTATAGTGAGAGTGGTTGCTAGTGCGGAATTGAAAAGAGAAAGCATACCTGCCTAGGAAACACTTGTCACAGAGTGGGATTCAGTGATAAATAAAGGGACCTTGGAAATAAAAGAGTATATGATTGAGGAAACTACTCATGCCTGGTTAAAATCTAACAGATGTGGTCAAAATAGCTATAGAGGTGAACATTTATAGGCTTTCGACAAAAGTTGGATTGCAGATAAATACCTCAGGACAATCGTGAGAGTAAGACGAATCCAAGAAACTGTGATCTCTTTAAAGTGATCGCAGGTTCCAATCTAGACCACGACAGGTCCAAAAGGGCATCCATCCATTGAGACTTTAAATATACCTCCTCCTGGCAGTGATAAGCCAAAGTATGCTGTTCCAAAAATGTGGGGGATAAGGCATAGCTATCCCATTGCATACTGAGTGGCAAATTTCCCACCATAAACAGCAATTTTAGGAGGAGGAGGAGGAAAAACCAAATAATTGCCATCTTTTCTGCCAACAAGGAAGAAGTAAAGTCACATGCATAAGGAGAGACCCTCAAAATCTTATAAACCCGAGTAGCCAACCAAAGAAATGGGGCTGGGGGTGGCTGATCACAAGATGATTCTCTGTTGAGGACAACCTAGTAAAAAAAAAAAGGATCCTGAAAAAATGCATGCCCAAGGGCCCATAAAAAATGCCCCAACTTTAAACTCGACTTTTTCAAAAGTTGCATACTCTTAAGCTAAGAATCCACAGACCAGAAAAACTGATGCAAAATTAGTCTACAAGCCAAGCCAAGTTCAAAATGGAAAATAACATAACTTTGGACCGAATAAAGGAATCTCCTTCAAATATAGTTATAGCAATAGAACATTCAAAAACTGGTGGTAATGCTAATGCAACTGACAGTAAAAACAAAGATTTTTGAGTTAAAGTCAAAGACAAA
Source organism: Limulus polyphemus (assembly GCF_000517525.1). Classification (NCBI taxonomy): domain Eukaryota; kingdom Metazoa; phylum Arthropoda; class Merostomata; order Xiphosura; family Limulidae; genus Limulus; species Limulus polyphemus. The sequence continues at coordinate 2,158 of NW_013665786.1, read as the reverse complement.
ATTTTTGCACTAAAACAGAGATTTGTGCACTGTGAGCGCTTTCCAGTGCACTGTCCAAAATTCCAGCATAACTTCCACCAACTGCCAAATAGTCTAAATTTAGAACACGGCGACTTCCTTCCTGCTAAACCTCGTATACTGTGCAGTTCTGCATCCAGGATGCCATGCGCCAGGGCCTAATCGCTACATACTTCCGTGTTAAGTGTTCAATGCAAATAAATGTAAGTAATTGTCTGATCATCGATTGTTCTTAATTACATATATATTAGGTTATTTCCTTTGTAGCAATGTAGCTTTCTTTTAATGTTGCAAATGGCCTAAAGACTTAAAAGCCAAGGTTTTAACTTTTCCAATCAGCCTACTGGCTTACACCTAGCTGCTTAGGCTAAGCACATTAGGCTAAGCATCAAGGTTAAACTTCATATCAAAAAATTGATTTGTTTTTTGTTAAATAATGCAGTATCTTATTGTTATCACTTATCAATATCTTATTCTCAGTATCTTATTAATTGTATCAATATTAAAGTTCTCAATTAAAGTTTTAATTTAAATTAAGTGCAACTAAAACAACCAAACTTTGTACTTAATTTAGCCTAACCTAACTGAATTTTGTAAATTACTCATTTTCATCTTCTGTTGATTCGTGACTCTTTCCAATCATTAATAATCAATGGATGTCGATCAAATTGAGGCAAAACAGAAATTTTTAAATTAAAATATATATATACAAAAATTTAATATCTAAAATAAAAATTGTAGAAAAATATATTTAGTTTCATAACATATAACAGAATTGATAAAGAATAAATGATTATAGTATAGCTATACTCTTTTGTAGATCTCTAAAAATATATCTTTTTCCAGATTTTTCAGCATACTTCATCATTTTCTTTACAAATATTCATAAAAAATAATTCCTGGTGATTTATAATTTTTTTAATGATGAAATATTAAATTACTCTAAAAGTTTATATCTGAAAAAATCAGGATTAATACCCAAACCCCAAACCCAAGTATTTATTTTTTGCATAACATGTTATTTTATTTGCTTTATATGTCCTTAGAATAGATATGTATGTTAATAAGTTATAATAAATGCTTTAGCAGTGTAATAACTGATATTTTGTGCATTAAAAGGAAAAATACACAAGTACCTATAATCTATATACTAACAAAGCACTCTCACAAGAAGTCAGAAATCATGAACAGAAGGAGTAAAAATTTAGAAATGTGGATCTTTTTTGACTCGAAAATTTTGTCCAAAAATCCAACCATAAACCCACTAAAATATTAGGTGGTTTTTGTTCTTAGATGTTAACATTTATTCATTCTTTCCAGAATTTCTGTCCTGTCATCTTACCAGCACAAATCCAGTGCACAAAAGAGGCATGGACGTGAGGCTCAGCAAGAAAGGGGGAAGGAAGTGATCAGGGACTGTCGATTGTTATTTGAGGTTGATGCATCACCGGATCCTAGCCATGTGCAGCAGACAATGTTCATCATTCGTTGTTTGGCTAAGGATGATACCGAATTTGCAGTTCAATAACAATTTTTAACCTTTGTTGATTGTTGTAAGAAGACGGGCCTGAATTAGCATGCCTGATTATGGAAACACTCAAGCATTTTGGGATACCTATTAAAAACTGTCACGGACAGGGTTATGATAATGCTCCCAACATGTCTGGCAAGTACAATGGTACCCAACAGCACATACTGCTGTTAATCCACTGTGCATTTATTCTCCATGTGCCTGCCATTATATGGAGTAGATTCTGCATCATGTTGCACGGAGGCAGTTACATTTTTGGAATAGTGCAAACAGTTTACAATTTGTTTTCTTCAGTCCTCAGTGCTGGGCTATTCTCAAGGATCATGTGGGCAAATCTATCCACGCTTTGTCAGGTACTTATTGGACAGACCGAGTGGTAAGTGTGAGACCATTTGTAGCTCATCTTGCTGAAATATGACTCATGCTAAAGAAACTTCTGTCTCTCAACCTCACACCAAAAACCATTAATGAAGTCAATGGTGTAATCAAATATGTGTCATCCTTCATTTGCATCCTTATGTCATCGATGTGGCTGAAAATTCTCATACAGATCAACAGGAGAAATCAGATCATCCAGGCAAGAGATGCTACAGTGGATGTAGGGGTCTC
>NW_013665785.1:928359-938429 GCF_000517525.1 Limulus polyphemus | reverse complement strand
CAGGATAGTTCTAGAAAGCAGAGGGCGTGAGAATAGTCACGTGATCTCGCTGACGCAACAAAACTATATTAAATGTAGAATGCAATAATTTTTTGTTGTTGGATGGTTAGTTGTTCTTAAGCACAAAAGTACAAAATGGGCTATCTGTGCTGTAGCCACCATAACTACTGAAACCCAGCTTTTTAGAGTTATAAGCCGACAGAATTATTGCTGAGCCACTTGGGGCACCGATAAACGAGAGAGAGCATTGTAGCATATTTTTATGTTTCATGGAAGTTTCATATTGTTTGGCCCCCAATAGCACAGCGGTATGTTTGCGGACTTACAACGCTAGAATCCGGGTTTCGATACCCGTGGTGGGCAGAGCACAGATAGCCCATTGTGTAGCTTTGTGCTTAATTACAAATAAATAATATTGTTTGATTTATATATATATATATAGTCATTTTCTCACTATACATCTAATCCAAACATACTGCTCAGATTCTACTACCATTATATGAGGTTTAGTTTATTTATTTTCTTCTGTCTTCCAAACAGCACCGACAAACCATGTATTCTGCAGTCTGTTGCAGTGGGAGTAATGAGTTGCATTTTCTTTACTGAAATTCATGCTTTGGTGAAGAAAAGAAATTATCAAATAAATACAATTTTTATTTCACTAGAAGATTAGCGTATGATTTAAGTTAATATGAAAATTTTCCTGTCCATGAACATAGGGTTTCACTAGTGCTAATGAATACAAATAAGTATTTGTTTTTGAAGTGGAACATCTTTCGAAATATATCAGTTATATATTCATTCAAACAAGTACAAAAAATCAGGTAAACTTTAAACATTCAAAACACTGTAATACTTTTATTATCAATGTAATTCAAGAATTAAGATACATGCGATTTATCAATGTAAGGTACTTTTACTGATTGGTATAACAATACTGAAATTAGATCAGCTTTAAGTATTTTAGAAAGATAACCGTGCCAAAAACAAACTATAAATCATAGCTTTTCATGTAATTTATTTCATCAGAAACTAGTAACTAAAATACCGACAAGTATTTTAGGTAGTAATATTTTGTTCGGGTTATTATAATATAAATGTTATCAGTAACACTGCCTTTGATTGTTTCAAAATACAATTTTTGTGCAAAGCTACACAAAAGGCTACCTGCGCATAACCATCCTTAAATTCAAACTGATAAACAAGAAGGAAACTAGCACCAACCGACATCTCTTGGACTACTCTTATCTGACTTAATGGTAGTATATATCTGTCTCTCCTATAGAGCACTTACGGCCTCAAAGTGCGGAACAAGGTGTTTTGCTGCAACGAGTCGCGAACCATGGATTCTTTGATCCACAATTCGGGTAATAGAAAGGAAGGACATTAAACATCATATTTACATAAATTAAAAAAGATAACCTGACAATAATTTATTTATTTTTCATAAAAATGCAACATTAGTTCACCCAACTGTGTTGGCAAATATATATATATATATAAATAAATTCTGGGTATGGGTTTAATAGTATTTGTTGAAACTTAAATATAAAACTTAGAATAGAAATTCATTTTCATCACATTAATCTTTTCTTTAATAACCTATTTTACCTTTATCAAATACTTTTACTGATACCGAGTTGGCTGTTCATGAAATTTTAAAGCTTGATACAATTTAATAGGGGAAAAAAAAGAAACAGAGAATCGTGAAAAGATCGCCAGTGCACATTTCAGTAAACTGGAGACGGTTATTGGAGATTCAGGGAAATTAGTCCCGTGAACGATCCTAAGATCTTGGAAGATTCAAATGTAAAAATCAGTCTATTTTTAGGAAGCATTTATTCTGACTATTTCCCACATTATTTAATATCCATCAAAATAGCCCCCAGTGGCACTGCGGACTTCTACTGCTAAAAACTGTATCGATACCCGTGGTGGGCAGAGCATAGATAGCCCTTTCTGTAACTTTGTGATTAATAACAACAACCATTAAAGTAGCGCAAACTACACATTATATATACATAGATGTATTGTTCCCATAATTAACAAATTATATCAATTAAGCACAATCTAAATGACTCTGCCCTCAACTGGAGAAATTTCTGTGGACGCCCAATATACTAAGAAAAAAAGAAAGAAAAATATGCAGAATAATATTAGTATTTCTTCAAAAATTGAACGTTTGATTCGTGTTATTAGAGTGAAATGTCTTGAAGTAAATACGTTTATACGCATGGTTTACGCAAAACAAAAAAATAACAGTAATAACCTATATCTGTTTCTTCATCACGCCTGGTAAATCACTGTTTAAACAAAACATTCAACTGGGAAATGTCAGTTACTACAAAGATGTATTATTATGGCTGACGGATATACAATACATTCAATTGAGTTCCACTTCACATTTGTCAGCCAGTCGATATGAAAGTGTGTGAGTTTTCTCAAATATAGGCGGCTAGAAATGATCGAATTTGTTGGAGTCTTGAGGAAAAATAGACCATGTGTGATTATATCGAAGTGCATATAGATACTGCATAAAAAATGAGGTCCTCTATTGACAGAATTGTCTATTTGGCTTCACATGACAGCTTAAAAATAATCATTACAAGGTCTCTCACCTTTCACTTAAGGAAATCTACCGTAACGTTATACGATTCTTTATAAATCCCTGAAAAACTTTACATCTTCGATTTGGTGATCCAGTTGCATTTATAGATAGAAATACGGTATAAAATTCACCACCCTCGAAATGTTGAAGGGTAAAAATCTGTACGGCAGATAAGTTATTAATAAATTAAAAACCACGCAACATTCTATCTCAATCCGGTTATTAAAATGCTGTATTGTTAACTCCATGTGATTGGTTATAAGCCGATGTAATAGACAGGAGTGTTAATAACTCGAATCTAGGACTACTGAGTGCATAAGTCTTTAGATGTAGTATAATTTCAGTCAACGTTAGAGATGGTTCTCTATAATGGTGAGTAAAGCTTTTTAAAATCATATTTTTTGTTTTATTTTTAACAAGACAATGGTCATTGCAATGAACTTATTTTTTGTACCACAAACTCTTTCTGAAAATAGTTTTATGAACATCAATGATGCTTCGAGAATAAACAATGCTGACACTAAAAAAAGGCTATTAACTTCTGAAAGCATAAACGTATATGTCCAAACTTTAACCTAAAGTGGCAGAACCCTGATGGTCAATGAAACTTACAGTGCTAAAATATGGGATCCGATTCCTCTCGGGGGATACAGAAGATAACCCACGGTGGCTTTGCGCTAAAACAAACAAACAGAAAAACTCATAGCGGCAGAATTTTGCATTTTTTTAAATTTTTCATCATAATTTCAATTTTTATGCACCATTATTCTAGAATACTATCACAGCACTAAAACTTCAGAAAATTTCAGTAAAATTCGTTTATATGATTGGAGTATAACAAGAGGGAGACACGTTCTATATTCTCACCCTAGTCTCACAATGTATATACTTTTAGCGACGTGTTGCCGTGATACAGCGCGTGGCCTCGTGTTATAGCCAGTGACAGGTATTGGAAATAATTTTACATAACGTGTGTAAACGGATATGGTAGCTGGTGTTAGGCATACAGTTTGCAGTGATAAGTTGGCTTTTCGAAATTGTTATTTTGAGTTGAGTTTCAGAAATAGCTAAATTAAAACTCAAGCACTTGTTTAAACATGATAAGATTTTGTTATTAAAATAAGCACGAAAGATCAACCTATCTGTAAATGTAACGAAATGGTTTCAACTGAGGTAAAGTAATATTGTATTCCTTTTCTAACGAACTCGGAATATTTTCAAAACTATTTCTTTCTTCATGTTTCTAATTTTTCTTAGTTCCACATGTAGTTTGTTTTATTTTTAACAGCAAACATCTGGGTTGACAAAACTAAAACGATAATTGTGATAAATATATTCTTGCCTTTTCAAAATCTGTGAAGTCATTCTCACGTTTCGACGATATAGGGAATGTTAATGCAAAATTATATTGTGCTGTCCCTAATGCTTCGAATATAAAAACTTGAACATTCACAATATTCAAGGAGGAAAAATATCGCGTGGAAATTGATAAAAACAGTTATCCTTTTCAAATAAATATATTCGTAAGAAAATATGCCCATTGAAACAAACTATTACGTGGAATATTTAGGTTATTCAACTGTACATAATTATTCGAAATGGTGTATTTAAATGTTTTACACTCACAAAAATAATCCTACCATTCTATAGGTATTTGAAGAACTTGTAGCATTCCGCCACAATTTAATTCTTCGTATTGTTAGCCGACACTGGGCAGCTGGTACATAATTAACAACTCTATTCAATTATATAATTATTAACGCTTTAAAATTCGTATGTATACTTTGAAATATAGGAAAGGAAAGATGGCATGCTAAGTTAGTGTTAAATCTTACCATGATGAACACAATGTTTATGAAACATTATAATTTTGAATGTAATTACTCATAAATTTTGTTATAATTTGAACTAACTTAGCATTATCCAAAGAAGAAAAATTCACCGGTTGCGTATTATTTTGTTATTGCTAAAATGTTTTGTAGATGAATCTTTTTTGCGCATTTGAAGTTGATATAGGGTAAAACGCTGGTTATTGAAACAAATAAACTTTTTTTAGTTCTAGTATTTGGTATTTTTATGTAGTATTACGTTGCATTTAACGCCGATTAGTAAGTTTTTTGTTTGATTTTTACTTTCAATATCACGTATTTTTTGTATTGTATAGTATATTACTTTTAGACAACAAGTAAATAACGAAAAATGTTGAAATATTAATTCATTTCTTCTTTACAATCAAAATGTATTTAAACGAGATCGAATTTATTCTGAGCGTTAGTTTATAAAAATAAAAAGTTATTAAAAGAACGGTATGGTATGCTTAAATGTTCTGCAGTATTAATACTTTGACATAACTGAGAACATTCTATTGATGTTGCTCTGATATATGTTTTGGAGATATTTTATAATTTGTCGAATTTAAAGTTTTGAATTTTACAGTTTAGTATTTACAAAACTTAAACACCCATGTTTGAATAACATAAGTTTGTGAAATAACGTATACTGTATGTAAAACTTTAGAGAATACTGCTAATGAAAATTCCCAAGAAAAAAGAAGTATGAATATAATTTATCATTTTTAATGTCAATAACATGAAAATTGGATGCTATAAATGCAGCTTATAAAATATATACACACATATATAAATAGCATTTACAATTTAATTTTTCAGATTAAACCTATTTGGCCTTGTCATGTGAGATTAAGTCAGTTAATGTAATATTATTACTTATTAAGAGAGTAAAATTTGAAAGTAAAAAACAAAGTAAATGTAAATTTTTATGAACCTTGCTCCACGACTGTATTTTGGCCTATCCGTCTATTGTCTTGTAGTAAATAAATCAGTGTTGATAAAAGTAAGGGCATGTTGATAGCTGAAAAACGACAAACATCCATTACGTGCTTAGTCTGCTAGAACTTGATACTGCTTTTCTTTACAATCTAATCACAGCTACATGGAATAACAATACTAGCTTGAGCTGAAGAGTCAATTGAAAAGCAATCGTTTACATATGTACCGGACTTGTATTGGGTAATAATTGGAAGAACTTGAAACGAACATGCCACTTCTCATTTCTTACGTTCGCTGGTTTATAAAATTCTGGGGAAGGTTTTGGTTTCGGTTCTACTTTTACGCTTCAGGTAAGTATTTATGCGTATACTGCCAATATTATTTATTGATAAAGTAAATTCGATAATTTAATAACGTCCAATATGTGAAGTGTAAGTCTTACAAATGATGAACGTAATGGAAACCTTCTCAAAGATTATCCATGTGTCTTCTTGTCTGTTTCTAGAAATGACCAATAGCTTATAGTAGGTTTTCTTGACTTGTCCAAGAAACCCTTTTTTGTATGACACAACAACAGACAATATACTACTAGTGACCTTTTTTTATGACACAACAACAGACAATATACTACTAGTGACATTTTTTATGACACAACAACAGACAATATACTACTAGTGACCTTTTTTTATTACACAACAACAGACAATATACTACTAGTGACCTTTTTGTATGACACAACAACAGACAATATATTACTAGTGACCTTTTTTATTACACAACAACAGACAATATACTACTAGTGACCTTTTTTTCATGACAAGTCCATGACACAACAACAACAGACAATATATTACTAGTTATTTATCGGTCATTATGGTGATAGTCTTTCCAGCACTGATTTATTCTAAGGAATAGTACCAAAATATTGTACATCATTGGTTATTTATTGGACAAGTCAAGCGCACTTGCTCTATGGTATTGGTTATTTTTGGACAATCCGAAAAAGCTTTTATTTTATGGTACTGGTTATCTCTGGAACAAATTACTACTTAGGAATGGTTTCACTAGTAGTATATTGTCTGTTGTTGTGTAATAAAAAAGGTCACTAGTAGTATATTATCTGTTGTTGTGTCATGGACTTGTCATAAGTAAAGTCAATAATGTATTGTAACTTGTTTTCGTTTGTCTCAGAAGTAACCAGTATTATATTTTAGAATTGTCTAGCTTATCATATAAATAACAAATGCAATACCACTTAATAATAATCTAATATGTATTTGGTTCACTTTTTGGTTATCCCAGAAACAAACAACATTACATGGTAGTTTGTCTTAAGTAAGTAACTCTGAACCTGATAAATTTAGTGTTTTTCAATATTACATATAGGTTCAAGTGAAAGAAAGTGTAAGTTACATATTTAAAGGTATGTTTTACATAAATTTGTACGACACTGTTTTGGACGTAGCTTTGCAGCCGCTAAGATCTAATTAACACTTGACATACTATCTTGTTTAGTACGTTCAGCGCAATCAAACTGGCATACGGGTGGGGCATTTTGATCAGACTTACTAATAAACACAGCCCCCCCCCCCCAGTGGCACAGCGGTATGTCTGCGGACTTACAACGCTTGAATCTGGGTTTCGATACCCGTGGTGGGCAGAGCACAGATAGCCCATTGTGTAGCTTTGTGCTTAATTACAAACAAACAAAGTAATAAGCCTGGAATTCTTTGCTGAATATTTTTAATCATAATAATATATGTTTATAATATTATAGACATTGTGGAGATAGGTAAGGTGACAGAGATGTAAACAAACCAGTAGTGAGTTGAATGTAACAAAGAAGTGATATCTACCTTGTTTATAAATTGATTATTAAGCTCGAGCAGATAGGTCAATGTTACCAAATACACCTAATAATATACAAATTACAATACCTATGCTTGCATACACGGATTATTTTTATGAACTACCGCTGATATAGTAGCAATTGATTGGTCCCAGTATTGCTAGTCATAAAAACATTATTACTGTACATTTATTAGCAATTGATTGGTCCCAGTATTGCTAGTCATAAAAACATTATTACTGTACATTTATTAGCAATTGATTGGTCCCAGTATTGCTAGTCATAAAAACATTATTACTGTACATTTGTTAGCAATTGATTGATCCCAGTATTGCTAGTCATAAAAACATTATTACTGTACATTTATTAGCAATTGATTGGTCCCAGTATTGCTAGTTATAAAAACATTATTACTGTACATTTATTAACAATTGATTGGTCCCAGTATTGCTAGTCATAAAAACATTATTACTGTACATTTATTAGCAATTGATTGGTCCCAGTATTGCTAGTATAAAACATTATTACTGTACATTTATTAACAATTGATTGGTCCCAGTATTGCTAGTCATAAAAACATTATTACTGTACATTTATTAACAATTGATTGGTCCAGTATTGCTAGTCATAAAAACATTATTACTGTACATTTATTAGCAATTGATTGGTTCCAGTATTGCTAGTCATAAAAACATTATTACTGTACATTTATTAGTCTGGCTATAACAAGTCTTGAATACAATTTTTGTCAATATTAATTTAATATAAAACTATTATTTTTGAAATCACATATGAAAAATGGGGTGGGGATGCAGAAATCTCAGCTCCACAGGCACCGCAGTGCCCGTATTATGTAATAGTTTATTCCAGAAATAACTAATATTATACAGGGTGTCCTAAAAGTCTGGGATCATTAGTGATTTGCAGCTTTTCTTAATTTCAGATACGTGACTGATTATGGTGCTGTCAAAGCATGAGAAGGTCCAGTTAATTCTGCTGTTAATACAAACTTGTTTCGAATTACATAGACAACATGTGGAACACATTCTGTAAAATTCCTTGAATTGCCTATGATGTCTTCGGACACCCTGTATTGTCTGTATTGTTTCCGCTACAACAGTAAGCAAAATGAGTCTTTTTGAGGTCGCAAGTAAATGTTCAGTCTGAAATATCGATTCATACAAAATTGCGTTTTTTACGTGATTGTCAATATAAGTAAATGTTCAGTCTGAAATATCGATTCATACAAAATTGCGTTTTTTACGTGATTGTCAATATAATACAGTTGTACATGAAATCGAGTTATCTTTTTTTTGTGTGTGATCAGTGCATTTTTTTTGTAAAGTCACCATTACGTTGTTATTAGTTGCATTTCGCGTAAAGTTACTCTAGGGCTACCTGTAGCCCCCCAGTGGCACAGCGGTATGTCTGCGGACTTACAACGCTAGAAACAGGGTTTCGATACCCGTGGTGGGCAGAGCACAGAAACTCATTGTGCTTTGTGCTTAACCACAAACAAACATTCAAATTTCATGAATGATATAAAGCAATTACTTCTCATTTTAGAACTTCCTCCACAAACTAAGTAACAAACTCTCTATACTTGTCCATCTTAGAACTTCCCCTACAAACTAAGTAACAAACTCTCTATACTTGTCCATCTTAGAACTTCCCCTACACACTAAGTAATAAACTCTCTATACTTGTCCATTTTAGAACTTCCCTTACAAACTAAGTAACAAACTCTCTATACTTGTCCATCTTAGAACTTCCCCTACACACTAAGTAATAAACTCTCTATACTTGTCCATTTTAGAACTTCCCTTACCAACTAAGTAACAAACTCTCTATACTTGTCCATTTTAGAACTTCCCTTACAAATTAAGTAACAAACTCTCTATACTTGTCCATTTTAGAACTTCACTTACAAACTAAGTAACAAACTCTCTATACTTGTCCATTTTAGAACTTCCCCTACCAACTAAGTAATAAACTCTCTATACTTGTCCATTTTAAAACTTCCTCCACAAACTAAGTAACAAACTCTCTATACTTGTCCATTTTAGAACTTCCCCTACAAACTAAGTAACAAACTCTCTATACTTGTCCATCTTAGAACTTCCCCTACAAACTAAGTAACAAACACTCTATACTTGTCCATCTTAGAACTTCCTGCACAAACTAAGTAACAAAACTATCTATACTTCTCCAGTTCTTACTGGGACGGAGAGAAGCTCTAAGAAAAGGCCCTTGAAACGTTATAAATTTATTGATAATTAAAAGGCATATTTGTCTTCAATATTTTACTGTAGTATTTTCTGTAATATTCATGATTCTAAGGGTTAGATGAGCTTGCAGAACGATGATATATATTATAAGCCTTTTTTCAGTTCACAATTTGCAGTATAATCCAATGTATCAGTTACTAGTATTGTACAAACAGATACGTTTATAGAGCAGTTGCATATACAGTAGCGATTACAAAGAGCAAAAACAATATGGTTTAAGTAATCGTTCTTGTATATATATCTGCTGTATTTACAATATAAATAAACAGTTGACATGTTTAATTCCAACATTAATAGCTCTTGATTCCATTAGAAAATAATAAAATGGGTTTTTGCGTATATAATGATCTTCATCACACCAAATACAGGAAATTCGCACTTTCATGTTTGTTTGTTTGCTTTTTGAATTTCGCGCAAAGCGACACGAGGTCCATCTGCGCTAGCCGTCTCTAATTTAGCAGTGTAAAACTAGAGGGAAGGCAGCTAGTCATCACCACCCACCGCCAACTCCTGGGCTACTCTTTTATCAACGAATA
>NW_013665785.1:919915-927380 GCF_000517525.1 Limulus polyphemus | reverse complement strand
TGAAAGGGCGAGCATGTTTGATAGGACGGAGATTCGAACCCGCGACCCTCAGATTGCGAGTCGAGCTCCTTATCCACCTTGGCCATACCGGGCCCGCACTTTCAAATCAAATTATTTGTCGCTAATTTTCCTATGATTTCATACATCTCTTAATTGGTATTTTGAAACAGTGGCAAGAACGAACAATAGAACAATGGCAAATATTTTATACATGCGAGTTTTATCACTGTGGAATACAAGTGTTATCATGATGCGTACCAAGCAGAGGTATATTACAGAAAATTGTGGAGAAAGTTACACAATTAAATTAACAAATAATACTATCTATACGTTCACGTAGGGTTGAAACGACATTGGAAATATCAAAAACAATAATCGTAAGATAAAATGTTGTGGTAATTGAAATTATTGGGATATTTTGAAATAAGATACTGTTTCAAGTTTACTTTTGTTGTCGTTTTATCGTCAAGCTACACAATGATCTACATGCATCATGTCCACCGCGGGAATCGAATCCTGGATTTTAGCGTTGTAAGTCCGGAACTTTAGCGCTGAACCTCCGGAGGACTCAAATTTAGTGTACTTGCATTGAATTCGAATAGCCTCAAATAGATTTTTTTTACAAATCCTATCATTGTTTATTAACATACAAAATAATTACATACTGATATTTACCACTGGTAATACTTCAGTGAACACTAGAAAATCATGGGAACCAATGCTTTTTTTCCGAAAAACAAATATTCTGGAATTTTCCTATATTTTACACAATCTTTCCCAGTTGTCACTCTATCCTACCCCAATCCAAAAGTCTTTCTTATGATCGAATCCCCGTCCCACCAAACATGCTCTGTCTTTCAGCCATGGGGGCGTTATAATGTGACGGTCAATCCCACTATTCCTTGGTAAAAAAGTAGCCCAAGAGTTGGCGGTGGGTGGTAATGACTAGCTGCCTTCCCTCTAGTCTTACAAACAAACAAACCTTCTTATGATGTTTAAAACTTTTTCATGTAACAAACAAACAATAAAATAGCAATGTTTCATTTCTTTAATGGTACTTAGTGAACAGTAACACATTTGATGATATGAGTACTATATGTACAGTAAATTACATAACTAAAACCATTTGATGTTATAAGAAGAAGCGATTTTTGTTTGTGTAATGTTATATTTATTTTTGTTGACCATTCATTAAAAGGTACCGGTTCACCGTTCCACTAGAAAAAAAGTTCCGATGGTAACAAATAATAAACTAGAAAGTAAAATGCCACTCTAAATTACTAAACAGAATTACCAAAATTTAACCCAATTAGACTAATTGCCTAAATTAAACCCCAGGAAAGCATAAATCTAGTAGCATTAAAAAATAATTAAAATATTTAGTCCAAGAGCCTTAATAATTAAGTTTATTTTTTATATGTAATGGAAAGCTTGCCTTAAATTCATACTCTCAGTAACAGAATTTAGAGAAACTACTACGCTTTTTTAGTTACTTTAGTAGAACTGGTTAAAGAAAGTGCGCCTGAATTTAACAGGTAAACTCGCTTTTTCTGTCCAGTCGACAACGTCACTTCGTGACCTTTGTTCTGTCACAGCATTAGTTGGCTGTTACATTTAATAATTGTCAAGGTGACCAGCAAATAATATTAATTCTTTCAATTCAAATGCTAGATGCTACTGCACTATCCTCTAGGGCATAATAGACATTATTTATTGTAGAGAACAAAGAGACAAAACAATTAGGACAAAGTAATCTCAATGACTTTCTGGACCATGTCTTACCACCATTTCAGCACGGAAACTAAATAGCTGAATTTTTTTTTAAATCTATATTTCACTAAAGCAGGTAAAAAACAAAATATTCTTAACAGAGTGGATGTCCAAGTGTGGATAATTTTAAGTGTTTGCTTTTCACTATACCAATGGGTTTAGCTTCACATTTAATGACTGGCATAATGAAGTAAGCAGTAATCTCTCTATCCGAACAGCATTAGTCACATTTTCACCATGCGCATTTTTATCAGGTTGAAATGTAAACTTCTCTGGAATCCAAACATCAAAAGAAGAAGAATGTTATTAAAACAACTTATAAATTCGAACGGACTGTCCATTTTCTTAAGTAAGGGTTATGCGTGCATCCTAAAATATAACAAGACAGACATATCATTATAACTAGATGTACTTCCTCAGGGATCCTGAAACTGTTCTGTTTCAAGAGTAAATAAAACCAAAACTAAGAGTAACAAATATTTTTATTTCTTGCTTCTGTGTTGTAGCCTACAGAATGCATAATTTTTCTCGTGATTCATGGCATGTGCACCTTTTACTGACGTCACAGCAGTACAAATTGCAACGTTGAGCATCCCTTATGTGACGTCATTTTAGTGTCTACTGACTGACTGACAGACAACACACTGCTGTATAGTGGTGCGAGTGGTTAAAACAGGTGACACCTTCAGGCGGTCTTCTACCCCTTTGGGGGAAATAAGGCATGTTATAATTTCATATTTATAAAAGTAATACTGCTTTGAGAAATAGAATGTCCTTTTTTATATACTAACATTCAACTTTTTTTATTCTGTAATCAACAGTTTTCTTCTTAATAATATCTGCCAATGAGAAAATGGACAAAATTCCAAACAGTGATGAAGATTTGAGATCACACCAAAAGTCTTCAATGTCTTCAGAAATTAGTTCAGCACTCCAACCGTCGTTTAACAGTCCCAGTGTACCTAGCACCAGATCTCTACCTGATCCAAGTTACGAACTTTATACGAAATTTAGAGACACTACACCTGTAAAAGATACACCCTATAGAACATCTACAGCTTTTGAAATATGGAGGACTTCTTCTTCTTGGTTTCAACAAGACTCTGACGTTATAATATCAAATAACGTTTATTTGACTTATTTAGATCCAGGACAAAGCAGTTCGAAATTATTTAGTGCACAAAAACAACGCTTGACAAAAACTAAGTCTCTAGAAAATTCCCATTTTGTTCGTCCTACTCCCGTTTTACTCATTTCCCCAAGTGCTAAAACAACGCCTGAACTTAGAGCTGTACATGATTCGAAAACTAAGACACCTCTCCAGGATAATTCTGTTGAAGCATCTCCCGTTGTAATTTCTAGTTCGTTCATTACAGCCGAAAATAATTTTCCTAAGAAAACATTCATGAAGTTATTGAACAGTACTCGAGCAAGGAGAAAAAAATTAACCAAAGAGAATAACAAAAGTGTGTCAAATAATGAGAAAACGTCTTTCACGTTAAAAATAATGAGCGGTGTATTTTCACCTTCTCTCCACTCCCAAAACAATCTTTCCAATAAAAATCCTCTAGATGGACCAGTTATCTCGTATAAGGACTTACCAAAATTTATTTCTCTTTCTTCCACTACAGAAACTCCAAGATCAAAGATTTTGAGAAAAATATCAAGTCCTACCAGTATTATGTCTCATACAATTTCGTCTTTAAACAAGAAAAAGACAAAACTTGTCGACAGTCATCCAGTTCCATCAAAACAGAGTTCCTTTATGACCTTATTAGCTAACCCTTATACAGTTACTCACTCATCTCATTTCAAAGTTTTCAGGTCCTCTGTGATTCACGATATTAAACCAAGTTTTGTAGTTCCACAAGGGAAAGGAACAAAATCAGTCACTTCAAAAGAAACTTCACTCATTGAAGACCAATCTGATAAAGCTTTTTTTTTAAGTAAAAAAGACAGTTCGATGAAAACACCCTTTACAGTGGAAAATAAGACTTCAGTAGCAAAAGGTAAGAATAAAAAATTATAAAAACTTAAGGATTAAAAAAGTATTGGAATAATTCCAGTTGTAAAAACTTGGTTCGAAGTTGAACTTCTCTGTTTGGTTTTAAGCATTGCTGTAATCTATCTAGATGTTAGACTCCTCTTTGTGTTTGGAGTCTATTTTAGGTTTAAACGTCAAACTTTCTTCACTGCATGTTTTCTGTTATAAAGCCTGTTTTAAGCATGAAATTGGGTACAATAAAAAGGTTTTAAGGTATGTTAATTTCAAAACTTTGGGGAAGCCAGTTGTCAGACAAAAGTTTCTCACTGAAATAGACGGATCCTGAGGTTGGTGGGGTAGGTATTCTTCCCCTCTTTTTAAAGTTGCATTATGTGGATATTTGATTGCCTCTCCCCGCCAAGATGGCAGTGCATTCAGTTCTTCCATTTTCCCAGCCTATTTATGCCCACCTCCTCTTTACGTCTTCCTTAAAAAAACATCTGGATTCCTCTAAGGAAATATGGGGCCCAATGATGGCGGATGCTATTCCTTTTATTAAGTTTTTAAACATCAATCTATAAAATGATGAACTACCAATGTCTGAAATTGTTATTAAAAAAATACAAAAGTTATTTTTTCCTATATGTCCCCTCCTCCAGTGACACAGCGGTATGTCTGCGGACTTACAACGCCAGAAACCGGGTTTCAATACCCGTGGTGGGCAGAGCACAGAGAGCCCATTGTGTAGCTTTGTGCTGAATTACAACCAACCAATCTTTTCCCTATATCTTACAATAAATAAGTAAGGAACCCTAATAAAAATGACTGTCCTTTATGAAGGATTTTTGTAAATTTAGGTCGGTTTCAAGACTTTATGAAGTACAAAAAAAAAGGTCAATTCTAAACATCTTTATAGGTTTGGAGTGAAATCGCCAGTGTAATTATCTGTGAATTAACATCCAAGTCACTTTTCTATCCCTCTTTAGTATAACTGTGTAAGTCCCACAGCAGTGTATTATTTAACTTTATTTTTGTCTTTGCATCTGTCTGCGTCCGTTGCTATTATTTGTCACTTATCCAAAATTACTAAGTTATTTGATAACACCTTTGTTGAAACCTAATGCACAAGTTCACAGAAAAATTGGGCAAATGCATATAGTAACAGGTAAGACAACATACCAATTATGTACATTATTATATTTGAAGGAGTTGTTTAACCTGTCACACATACGTTTAGCAAATAATCAGAATATTTGCAAACAAAGAAGAAAGAGAACTGTCCCATTGGATACAGTTCGGGTATCATTAAGATGGCAAAAACTATAGTTTCATATCCATGTTCTGTGACTTACATCAATGTTATCATGCACAAATCAGTTATTCTCGTCAAAAAGCAGACTGTTTTAATAATGCTTATTATCCTATTGTCCTCTTAGCTGAAAATGCTAATCTTTTCTCTCATTTTCTTTTGTAGTGTGGCGGGGGGATCTTAAAATTCAGTTTCCTATTGAAAGCATGGTCTTTTTTTTAATGAAAATAGTTCCAAACAACAAAACACATCATTTCCAATTACAACGTTATGTACAAGTGCATTATGACAATGTTATTTAACTCAATATTGACTAAATTTGAACTTGATTTATACACGATTTCAAAATTCTATTTTACCTCAGATTTTCCCACAATTTAAACAGCATTATTTTACATGGAATTTTTATTTTATTTCACAGAAGGAATGTTGTTATCGTTGCTTTAGTGCAATGCTATACAATGGGCTCTGTCCATCGCGGAGAATCGAACCCTGGATTTTAGCGTTGTAAGACCGTAAACATAAGAAGAAATGAGCAAGCGCATTTGACTCATTATTGCAGTGTCTTGTATCACATTTCAATAAAATATGACATAAATATGCATGTGCCAGTACCGAAGTTATTACACAGTTTTAATATATAAATATATTATCGAATCGCAGTTACATTATCCTCATTTTCAGCAGGCGGTCATGCTCTGACAACTTTCTTCCTTAAAGTTGTGAAATCAGCATGTCTTAAACCTTTTTGTTTATAACATTTTCATGCTTTATGCTAGAAGTGATAATCTCATGTCATTTTTATCAGATATCCACTGTATATATTTGTTATTTCTAAAACTAAGTCATATCGCAGTCAGTCTAAAGATTGAGCTGGTTGTTATGACGTGTAGAAACAAGTATAGTCACAATTCCTGTAAAGGCTGGACTTCTATTTTAAGTTATTGCATATTAATTCTGGAATTAAGCAGTACCATAATCAGTCTAGACGTTGGAATTCTTTGCGTTTGGTGCCTTTGTTATTTGGCAGTAAATAGCATCATAGTCAGTTTAGAAGTTCAGATCTTTGTACTCAATGCATATAACGTAAACTACTAAATAAGTCGGATTTTTTTTTTTTTTACCTTTAAAGTTTTGATCTTTTACGAGTACACAGCTACCAACAAGAGCACTGGAGAAACTATTCAAGTAAAACCAATGAATGTTTCCATGACAACAAAAAACGGAAGAGAAGAACCACTAGTAGCAACAGCAGCCGGACCAATCAAGATAAGTCCCCAGTATTTTATTCCATTTGTATTTGCTTACATTGCCTTAAAGCTGGAAATGGACTGGTCTGAATTCTGTACCGGAAAAGAATTTATTCGTAAGGAAATCGCTGATTTAATTTCAAAAAAGGGAGAGTCAATAGAATTCAACCAGCTTGTGTTTTTTGACATCCTTGAAGACTGTCGAGTTGCGTTTGACCAAAAAAATAAATTAACTAGCTTTCGGGACGATGAAGGTCACTTTATACAAATCAATTTATTTTTATTAAATAAAAATGGACATTACGACTTCAACTTGACGGAAATATGTGGCGCCCTCTTAAAATCTGGAGCTAACGATGTCAAGAATACTATCTACGACAGAAAAGTAGGTGTATATGTGTGTGTGTGTGTTTATTTTTGCCATGTTATAGAATATTGTTCCGACAATATGTGCTGCGACACACTAATGTGTCGTAATTGAGCTGGCGGTGTTCCGCAAAAAAATCCGTTTTCTTATAATCGTTCTAAAAGATAAATATTTACAATAAGATATGTTAGAATAATAATTTCAGAGCTTATATTCCCGTGCCTGACATGGCCTCGTGGTAAGGGCGCTTGACTCGAAATATGACATAATTGCCCTTTCAGCTGCGAGGGCGTTATAATGTGACGGTCAGTGTCCCACTATTCGATTATAATAGTCCAGGAGTTGGCGGTGGGTGTTGTTAACTAGCTGTCTTCTCTCTGTTCTATAGCTTCTAAATTAAGGACGGCTATCCCAAACAGCCCTCGAATAACTTTGCGAGAAATTAAGCAAACGTTTCTTCCCACTTCTTAAACGAAGCTCCTTTCTCGCATGTTACAATTTTACTATACCTATATTGTAGTTGAGAACAACATTTAGCACTAATCGAACTATAGTGTGTTATTGTGAACATAAATGAAGATAAAAGAAAGAAACAAAAAAACTGTGAATTCTTATAAATTTTCCATCGCATTTCTAAATCTATAAAATGTCAAGTCCCTTTATATCAAACATTAATCTATACTATTATTCTGCTTGTTTGTATGTACGGCCCCCAGTGGCACAGCGGTATGTCTGCGGACTTACAACGCTAGAATCCGGGTTTCGATACCCGTGGTGGGCAGAGC
>NW_013665785.1:909499-919878 GCF_000517525.1 Limulus polyphemus | reverse complement strand
GACGATAACAGTCTGCCTGCGGCAGAGAGCTCCTAAGCTCAGTGATCGAGTCGCTGCAATTGCTGTATAGAAACAAGAAGTAACAACAAAAGGGGAATATAAATATACTCTACAAACCATTTTGTACAACAGAATATTAAAAACTTATCAAAGTTTTAAAAAAGGTTTGACGTTAGGTCGTAGAATATCATTATAGGTTTATTTATCGATAGTATTAAGTACAGTAAAGTTTAGTCCAAACTAAACTAAAGTAAAAACAAAAAACGTACACAGGTTACAGTGTTAATTTTTCTCTTTATCGAACTTAGGCCTAACATAAGTTAAAGTTTTATAAAGTACGGCCTATATAAAAGTGGATTTACACATTTCATTGTCTATGATTACAATTCGTTTGTATTGTGCAAGAAATGTTATATTTAAAGAAGTACTGTTACGATAAAGATACTAATTTGACCAGAAATGTTTTGCGGGTCTCTGCTAATAAATATTATAAAATAGAGTGAACTGCGTAAAGTTTGTCATCATTACACCAGTTATTGAAACAAATAAAAATTATAAGTGCCTTTAAAGTAAATTTTTCATAAATGTGAATTGTTTAAATGCTGTTAAAATGACACTAGCTGAACGTTTCGTTATTGGAACAAATACGAATTATAAATGTATTTGTAACACAACCTATGAAGTTTGTCAGTAGGTGTGTAACCTACATGATGTTTGTTTCAAAGGCTGGGCACTTGTCGTTCGGAACAAATAATGTTTGATTTATTTGTTTGTTTGTAGTTAAGCGCAAAGATACACAATGGGCTATCTTTACTCTGCCCACCACGGGTATCGAATGATCTGTATCAACCATTATGTGTCCTGTTTCACAAAGAATATAGTTGTAACGGTGCAAGTGAGTGATGTTCAGAAAATGTTAGACTTTGATATGTGTTTGGCCTTATCTACAAAGGTATTACTAGTTAGACTTTTTTCTTAGAATTACACCATCTTTCATTGCGATCGAAAACCTTACCTTTAACAACTTCACAGATAACGAAAATCAAAAGTTGTGTCTAAATTGATGATAATTTACTCAATGGTCAGATAAGAGAAATGCCATTGACCTCTACCAAATATATTAGGACTGGATTGTTACATCACCTGTTTCAGTGTTATCAAACATGAAATATTCTTAAACCATAACAACCGGACGTGGCCTAGAGCTGTCGTGCCGGCTTTTAGATCCTAGGTTTCATAGTTTGGATATTATTACCACGAAAACAAACAACGTGTTTTTCTGCTTAATAGTTCCAACATGTATTATCTTATGATTTCAATCAAATCAGCTTTGTGAATATTCCTTTTGCCGAACCTTTGTTTTAATATATTCATATTTACAATACAAGAAATTATCATTTAATAGTAGCTGCGGTATGTAAAGACTGAAAAGTGGTTGATACTTTTAAGGTTTAATTAAGGAATGCAGAATGTAAATAACGAGAAGTGTTCAACAGTTTTATCTGTAATTAATAACTGCAGTTCTTAAAGGCTGGGAAGTGTTTGATAATTATTTATAGGCGTAATTAAAAATTGTAGTATGTAAAGACCGAGAAGTGTTCCAGACATTTTTTGGTGTAATTAAAACTACAGCGTGTAAAAATTAAGAATTGTTAATATTTTTAGGAGTAACTGAGAAATGTAGCACGTAAAGACTGAGAAGTGGTTGATACATTTTAGGAGTGTCTCAAAGTCAGTTTTTTCCCACTGAAAAAAGAAAGAAAGCGTGATTTTATATGTGAATTTTTAGCACAAACAATATACCATACATTTCTGTACAGCGTAGAACCATTTGGAGCATATTCAGCATAATTTAAAAAGTATATTCTTATTTATGTTTTTCATTATGTATTCAGGTATACAGTATACAAGTTGAATTTAGAACCAAGGACGTGAAACCTTCTGAAAAAGCTAGAGATAATTCTTCTTCACAAGGAAACATGGGTGTTATTACGGTGATGTCTGTCGCCGGTGTTTGCGTGCTTGCTGTTACCTTGGTATGAGCTTGTGTTTAAGGTCATGTTATGTAATCTCCAAAAACAACTAACTTATAAAAATGTTTAAAACTTCGAATAAAAAGTTATATTAACGACATGTTATTATTCAGCAAAATTAATTGTCAGTGAAATTCCTTCATGATTTCTATTTAATTGAAATTCACTTCTTCTTTCATTGTCAAAAGTAAATTTAATAAGTGTATCGTATGTTGAGGATTTTGCCATCATTTGTTGCAATTATATATTTGTATATGTTAATAACTTAAGTTGTGATGCATCAACAGTCAGCGTTACAATAAGAAAGTTTTGTATTTTTTCACCTTGATTCTTCAATCAAGTGAAGGAACTTTAATATATTTTATCATAAAGCCAATATCACTGAATTTTATATTCGTTAGGGAAAGGAGTCGTTTCACCGAATTCGATACTTCTTAGAAGACGTCGTTTTGGCAATCCTACCAGGCGTAATTAGGCTTCATTAATATAAAACTTTAATATTTTAATGTAAGAATCTCGTGATAATATTTAATAATGTGATTTCAACAGTGTTTTTGTGTTTAAAACAACAATACTTTTTATCAATGTAAATAAAAGAACGATTTACATCTCCAGCATTAGGTCAGTATTTCGTTATTACAGTTTCGTCAGAAGCTATCGATAACCTACAAGTTCGCTAATGCAGTTTTTACTAGATTAGCGAATTTGTAAGTTATCTTGTTGAAACGACGAAATCAAATGAATAAAGCCGTTGTCTATATCTTATGAGAAAGAATCTCGTAAATTCAGGATTTCATAAAACCGATTCGTCACTAATTTCCCACAACCTAAATAACGAGATATATATATTTTTCAATCACCATTAAAGTTAACCTGCATGCTTTTAATAGTCTCTTTTTTTAACGAATTCTCTAGAAGCACTCATTTGTTTAGGCTCTTTCTTACAATTTTTATATTACGCCTAGATGCGCATACCTCATGTTGTAGACTGTACACAATAATGGCGCTACGGTCTCGATGAGAGCACAACTAAAATACGTTTCTCATTTGGGTGTTCAACCAACCTTCTTCTGAACTCGCTGATGTAAGATTCCTCTTGCAGTAGAAATAAGAAGTATACATATATATATTCTTTAGGAGAAAGCACTGTGAAGACAACACACATATATGAAAATGTCTTGTTGAAAGTAACTATTCTTTATTTGTTATTAAGTCTTTTTAAGACAAGTTATACATTATTCAGAAGGTATTGCGATTATAAACAATAAATTCTTCAAGAAAAGGCCTTCTTTTTGTTTTTGATATTATATTCTCTAAATACAAGCAGTACCTGCTTCAAAAGACCTGGTAAAGTAAGAAATTATAATACCTTGTAACTACCGGCTATATTTTCTTCAGAAGAAGACCTTGAATAGAGTAACTGTAGATTCTGCGGAAAATAGCTCATTTTATGTAGGCTCAAACGTTCTCAGTTCCAGTAAATAAAACTGGAAAATTCATAAAACGTTTCAAATATTTCATACTCTCAATGAATTATATCGATTCGTCTTTTGAAAGAGAACTTGAAATCTTAAGGAGTTTCTTATCACTAAATAAAATTAAATTTTTCTTTAATTTCTACTGTTTCGTGATACCTGGTGTCTAAGCCTATCGCATATCCGTCCGTACTTGATAGCCAGGTTTGTAAGTCTCATTAACTTGCACTTCAGCAATATCAGATTTTTTCCACTCACTTAGTCTGTCCCGTGTATGATGAATTTCAATCAACGCTCTGGTTGATTACGAATGTGAAGGTGATTCGAATAATTTTAAAATAAATTTATACACGAAGACTATCAAGGAAGGAAATTTTAATATGACTGAGTGGATAGTGAACAGTTAATGGCTTCATTTCGTGCAAGGTCAAATAATTTCCTGGTATAATATAAAGCTAGCGTATTTGCATAACATTAATCACCTCTCAAAAGATGGTTTATTGCAATAGTTTAACATGTGACATCACAATTAACAAGAATTATCGATATTTGCAAGTGATGGAGAAAATTATGAAAGACGTTTCGTAAAATCACTCATTCCTGAAAAACTTTATGATTCGTGTAAGGCCATGAATTTTATTATATTTTTTATTAATCGTGATTCATTTACATTACTTGGGTATAGTAAAAATAATAGTTGAAATAATACTACTACTAACATAATACCCTTTTTTGTTTGTTTTTCACAGTTGTTTCTTCTTTTTCACTCTAGGCCATCATAAAACATCGACGTAGACGAACTAGTAAGTGTGAACAAGCCCATCAAGAAGACTACAGTTTAAATTCTTTTCACACCGATACCAACATTCAGCAAAAAGAACTCCAATTTTCGATGAGATCATTTCTCAATCAAGCTTTCGATGATCCGGTAAAGTTTACCTCAGTGAGAAATCCAGTAATTTCTTAAAACTAATCATTGGTGTCCTTTGAAACACTTTACAGAAAATATTATCTCTATTTAACTTAAAAGTTGCATTTAAAAGAGACAAAGATGACAGTGAAAATTAATTATTCATAAAAAAGAAATGACTTTCAACTTCAGAAAAATTAATGCTTAATATGTCAATATTTCGACTTACGCCTTAGCTTTAATCAGAGTACAAGGTATTGTAAAAACTAAGTGCCACTGATCAATTGTTTTTGAAATTCATTCTAAGATAATATCTTGTTATATAAAAGGAATCTGTATTCAATGGCTTAGAAATCCCTATTTAAACTACACAACACGTTCCAGTCCTCTAAACTTGTGTCATTATCAGGTATTAACCCAGTTGGCATATTTAAACAAAGTGTACTGGTATAGCACGTGGCTCATGCAAAAGAAATACAGAGATATAACAATAACAAGCGACCACAAAATACATTTTAAAATACAAAATATGTCCATTTTAAAGAGATGAAGATCTTATTTGTCGCGATTAGGATGTATACTGTTTACATTTGAATATTCAGATTAATTCTCCAATGTTGTCAGGAGTACAAATTAGTTTTGTTTGTAATGGTCAATTTGCTTTGTTATTAACTGCAAATTCGTTTTCTTTTAAACGATAGTTGAACTTATCAGTTATTTCGCCAATATATACCAAGTTATTTTTATATGTTCCTTTTTCATTTAATAGGTTTAATTTATTTATTAGAAAGTAAAGTATGGGGCCAGTTTCACGAAAGCATCTTAGGAAAGAAGTTGTTCCTCAGACATAACTCAGGAAAGACCTCTTTCCTAAGAGTGCTTAACAGAAGGTTTCGTATCTAAAGAACCTTCTTTACTAACCTTGCGTTAGGTAAATAGGTGTCTTAGTATTAAGAATTACCTTAAGAAAGGTTTTCGTGAAACTGAGTCCTGATTTTACTTATAGGTCTATATCAAAATGGCATAATCAGCGTATCAAAAACAAATTACCTATTACAAAAGGGGGAATTGATAGTAAAATAATTTTCAATATTTATTCGTTTTAAATATTTTAGTGCTTTGTTGATAATGCCCGGATTAAAAGTTTTCTACTTAGTTAAATGTTTAGAGTCAGTAACTTCATTAAATCATTATTATCAGAGCAAATGCAAATAGCTAAGTGTGTTTTTGGAAGCGGTAAGGCCAGACAGGCCATGGCCTAACCACTTTTTCACGACATGTATAGCTACAACTTATGTGTTAAAATTTGCTTCCTTTAATTTAATACATTACGTTGTGTGTATGCAGTATTTGTAGCTCAAACGGCTCAAGATTCAATCTTATAGCATTAAATTTTCAAAATTTTTCTGGGGGTATGTCCCCAGACCCCCCTGGAAATAGCATGCTTTACATGCCGGTAATGTGCTTTTCACGCATCGTGTGTCACATTGTTTAGCTGTGGCAATGGCCTGACCACTCAAAAATTGCTTGCTATGGCATTGATACTCATTTTATCACATTGAAATCCAGTTTTATGGATTATAGGAAAACTTAAGCTCATGTAGCAGGAATTATTTTACAATCATTGGATCAAAGTATTGCTTCTTTGAAAAAAAAAATCAGGAACGTTTTTACCCGTAAGATGTAACATAGGCTTACTCATGAAACGAGGATTCTATTTGCAGTTTATAGCATTGTTATGAAGTTATATGCTTCAATATTAGCGTCAAGATGAATTGAGGGGTTTTAGTAAATCACATGAATGCTTTTTGACAAAAGTATATAGAGGTCTCCTCCACGTCATTTTCTGTTCTTCAAATTTGATATTTGTACAGTAAAACATCAATGAAAATAGTTTAACATGTATAAGCATTCAGCCCCAGTTCTAGCTTTTCTTAATTTTTTTATGGTGGGGACAATGACACATATAACCAGGCCAACGAAGTAATAATATTATTATTATTTAGGATAGAGGCAGAAAAATCTTATTAAAGCAGTAGTTCTTAACACTGGGGTCGCGACCCAAAACTGGGTCACTAAGCCATTTTGAGTAGATCGTCAAGGGTCTCCAGTGACTGTCCGAACTTTCTTTTGTAGTCCAACAGGGGTATATTTGAAGGCATTGGTCGCCGAGATAGCCCCGGGACCACAATTTGGGTCTCAACCAAAAAAAGTTAAGAACCACTGCATTAGCCTGGGAGGGAAGGTCCATCGATATGTGAGGTGGGTACAGGTACCTCTTCACCTCCTTACTGGTGCGGTTCTGTATACATCTGTTTTCCTTTTATTATTTTTTAAATTAATCATAGTTTATATATTTCTCTGCACGTCTGATCAATATTTGTTTCTTACAGGATATACTATCGCACCCAGTAGATTCCACTGGTCTCACAAATTTCAGCTGTAACTATGAAGCTATGGAAGATGAGTTTAAGGTAAAGGCATTGAAGAGAAAACTAGCGCTTTTCATTTCAACTATCAGTGAGACTAGAGTAAATATAGAGACGTTTTGAGGGATGTGCTTTTATGACATTTAATATAAGAACATATAATATATAAAAGTATGTTGAAAGATTCGGAGTTGGAGACTGATACCACTGGGCACACTCTACATTTTCAGCTGTTCGTGTTATAAAAGAAACATTATTTGGTTCAAAGAGTGCTGCCATCTAGCGACCAGAAACGCAATTTTTATTTATGAAACATAGAAATAATATATGCTTATAAACTGAATTCATTGTTAAGTAGTAGTTTTCCTTTTTCTCCCCACAAAAATGAGTGTGGTAGAAGAACAGAATAATATTACTGTTTTACAAGCTGTGAAACGCTTGATAATGGCAATTAGGTGTTCAAATAAGGCTATAACTCAACTTTAGCAGATATTTGTAAGCATCATAGAGTAATAGATTGAATGTGGCAGCCATTTTTTTTTCTCGGACTATCCCTAGATACTAAACACTGCTGTGTTTAGTGATGAGTTGTTTGTTTTTACTCTGTCAAGTTATATTTTTGTTGGAAACTTTTTTATATATATTTTTTCTCTTTAAACACTACCTCCCTTGTCAAACTAAGAATAAAAAATGGTTCAAAAATTCTTATTCATTTGGCTTTCTACCTGGTCTTCTCAGTATTCTTACATCATGCTTGTTCTTTCCGTACTTAACAATAGTTGATCCCGTCTTTCCAACCTGTTCTGTAGGAAAACACAATTTCAGTAACTTTTTGGATAGCCCCGTACTTCCAACTTAAGAGATAAATTGCGAGTTACTTTACTGTTGTTGTTACAATTTTTAAAATAAAAATGCCTTTATAAATTCGTAAAAAATGTCATTTTATGTATATCAATATATATGTGTGTGTGTGTTATTATGATAAAGGTTATCGTTAACAACTTTTTGAGCTTCTTAATAAGCTATTGCGTTCCACAGATAGCCCTGAAATTTGTTAAATAATGATTCATTTTTAAGTAAGGTATTTCGTAAAGCTTAGAAACACTTTTCTCGACCATGTTTAACTCTACGTTTATATATATATAAAGCAATCAGCATAGACAAGTTTACCTTTTGTATAGTATGAGATGGGTCGGATGTGGCCTAGTTATTAACATGAGCGTACAAATATTCGTGACCCGTTGCCGTAAAAATACACTCCTCACTTTGAAGTCAGGGATTTGCTATAAAAGCTACGGACAAATCTAATTAACTGCCTTCCATCTGGTCTGGCCCACCATGGCCAGGTGTTAGGGCGCTCGACTCGCATTCTGTGGGTCGCGGGTTCGAATCACCGTCACACCAAACAGCCGTGGGGGCGTTATAATGTGACGGTCAATCCCACTATTCACTGGTAAAAGAGTAGTCCAAGAGTAGGCGGTGGGTGGTGATGACTAGCTGCCTTCCCACTGCTAAATTAGGGACGGCTAGTGCATATAGCTCTCATGTAGCTTTGCGTGAAATCCATCTGGTCTATTATTTCAAACTCTTAGCGACGGCTATACGTAGATAACTCTTGTACACCTTTTCGCAAAATTCGGAAATAAACAAACAATATAATACGAGTTTGTATATGACACAATAATAACACCAAGTAGAATTAGCAGGTGATTATTTATTCAATATTGGAGTGAGAGCAAGATCGTCGAATATATGTAAAATTATTCTCTTTGACTCTGTTGCTATTGGAGGAGCTTAGTCCTAGCATTTATTAGCTCTATTGTTTCAAATATGCTTAAAACAAAATATTTATTATGTTAGCTTAATATTACTGTGTTTCTCGTGTAATGTAATCTTATTTGTAGTTTCTTGTTACTGGAAGTGCTTGTTTTTAAATTAAGTTTAAAAGATACGCAAATTTTTCAAGTCTGAGGTAATGTTTTTAGTTTTATGTTTGTAATTGATATTTAACGAATACTCAAAACTATTTTTTGAATTAAACGATTTCGCACGCTTCTTCATTTAATGCATTACATTTAATCGTGTGTCAATAACATTTAATTACTTTTGATTGGCGTCGGGTGCAATAAAAGTTTGAATATCGAATGAAACACATTTATTTAATATTTCATTCGATATTTTGTTGACGCGAAACCAATAGGTCATCACGTGTCATTCACTAGATTACTAATGTGATTATTTAAAAAAAAATATTACCTTTCGTGATTTTTTTTCCCGAGTACATTTACCAGTTGCTCACCTTTTCTTCCAAATTTATTTTATTTGGTTTTATCTAAACGCAAAGGGCTATCGGCGCAGTACTCATCGCAAGGAGCGAACCCTGAATTGTAGCGTTCTAAGTCTAGTCTAAGTTTCATAGGTCATATAGTAGAAGTAATATTCTGATGGCTCTGATAGTTACAATACATTTAGTTTAATCAGAAATGTCTCAACTAGTTAAAGCTCCCCAGTGGCAGAGTGGTATGTCTGCGGACTTATACCACTAGAAATCAATTATACTACTAGATAGCCCTTTGTGTAGCTTTGTGCTTAATAGCAAACAAAAACAGCCACTAAACTACTTAAAGTCCGATTAATCATCTGTCAACAGTCAAGTCCAAACGAACGAGCTAAGATAAAGTCGTGTTTTCTAGCTGTTTGGTTATCTAAAGAATAAGATTTTGTTTTCGTGATTTATACAATATTCATAAGAACGTATTCGATGAACAATTGTTATATTTTGACAGAATGTTTTAACAAGTACGCACGACGATAGCTTTTCTGTTATTTGATATTTTCAGCATTTAATAGATTATGCATTATGATTAACTATTGTCTGTTTTTGTAAAAAAAACTTATTATAGGACTTACAAGATGGCGATTTTTTACCTCTTTTTGAATACTTCAGTGAACCTGTGCAAAATTTTATGTTACAAAATATTCTTATGAGCATCTATTGTTATCCTATTTACAGAAAACTCTTATGAGTTTCAAAAATGACATTATTATCTGTTGAAAGAGTTCTTTAACGAACTTGCATGATGATGGATTGTTACCTATTTACAGGCAATTACCATAGATATGCATAATGATGACCTGTTAAACTTATTAATAGTCTACTCATGAACATTCATGATGATGAATTATTATCTCTGTTAAGAACATAATAAAAAATATTATAACAATGAATAATTATCCGTGTTAATTAAGAATATTCCATGAACACAGGAAAAACAAATTAATATTTGTGGTAAGAATATTCTGTGGACAACCAATAACAATGAATTGTTTACTGTTTAAATAATATGTTATGAATAAACATAATAATGAATTATTGTGTGTGTGTGTGTGTGTATACTGTGTTTTCCAATGAACCTGTTCAATAATGTACTATCTAGTTATTGAATAGTGTTAATGAACATGTGCAATATTGGATGTTATTTATTACAGAGTATTCCTATGAACATGTCTCGAATGGATCAAATCCCTTCCG
>NW_013665785.1:903022-908579 GCF_000517525.1 Limulus polyphemus | reverse complement strand
CTATGGCCTAAATGACGACTCTACATGTTTCGACGTTACAATGTCATCTTTTTGAAGGCCATAGATAGGCCTAAATAAAATGTTTTTAATTGTATACCAGTTTAACGTTGAATATTATTTATGATTTTAACTTTATACACAAGTGCCAAAATACTATAATTATCAGAAAAGTTTTCCAAACCTTTTAACTTTTTTGTCAACATATGAATTGATACATGATTATACGAAGCTGTATACTTAGTTGAATACGTTTTAATAATGATAGTAGTATCAGTTAATGAATAAACAAAATAAGGATGATGATGATGAAAGTGCTGTCGAAGAACAAAAACGTATTCATATTAATTAAATCATTATGAAGATAAATTACGAATATTATTCTATCTTTGAAATTTATAAAATTGATACCAGTCAGAGAATTCAATTACCCTGATATTTCAAACTTTTATTGGCTCAAGTTAGACTTGTTACAGTCTTATGATGTATTTTTTTTCCAGATCCAAAGACCCGTGTTCCCTTGACTTACATCCGGGGAGAAGCAAACTCGAATTACATCAATGCCAATTTCGTAAGGGTAAGTAAATATATATATATATATGTTTCCTTTATTTCAACTCATGGTGAACTAAGCTCCAAAAACATGAATCCTAATTTCATAACTCTAAGTCTTCCCTTTACTTCCATCCAATAAAATAAAATTCCAATTATGGGAATTCTAGTATTTTAAGAGTAAATCAATATGTGTTCCTCTCAGAAGAACCAAAATCTAGTTACATCATTCCCAGATTAATAAAGATTAGTGAATATATGTTCCTGTGATTTTCATCCCAGAAAACAAACTCCATTGACATTTGTCCCCCGGTGGGACAGCGGTAAGTCTAAGGACTTACAACTCTAAAATTCGGGGTTCGATTCTCCGCGGTGGACACAGCAGATAGCCCAATGTGGTTTTACCCTAAAAACTGAAAACAACAACAAACCATTGACATTTATCCTAATTTTATAAGGGCAGATTATGTATATATGTGTGTCTGTGTGTGCTTTTTTTAGCTGAGTCCCAGAAGGACTGCATTTTTTTACTATTTAGATGCCAATTTTCTCATGGTGACTGAGCATATATTCGTCTTATTTCACTTTAGAAAAGCAAAATCCTAATCTGCCAGTTTTGGAAGGTGAATGACAATAGATTCCATTTCTGTTCAGTTGAAGAGAACCATTTAAATTAATACCGCGTGTGTTATATATGTTTAAAAAAAACGTTTCACACAACCAACCAAATAATCTTTTGTGTGCAGCTTCATGAAGAGTGTATGTGGGTGTTGTTGTTTTTTATAGCAAAGTCATATGGGGGTTATCTGTTGTGTCCACCGAGAAGAATCGTACACCTGATTTTAGTGTTGTAATTCCGCAAACTTACAGCTGTCCCACCGAGGGACATTCATGAAGAGAATTAGTAGGTTGTAAAATATTACAAACAGACGTGAAGTCTGAACAGTGTGTTGTACCCAGTACTATTACTCGTTCCAGAGAAGCCAGCTTTCATTACTGAAAACAAAAACAATTTCTGATGTTGGTCTAGTAGTCATATTTGAACTACTAATGCTTTGACTGTTTGTTTGCGGTTTTCATCCCCAATTTCTAAACTTTGCATCAATCTATTTCTTGTTTATTTCGTACACGATTAAATGAGGAATATTTTATGTTAGAAATCCTTTAAAAATCATTAATTTAAATCTATTTAAATGTTATAAAGAATAATATTAACATTTCTAGTTTAATAAGATTTGCATTAAAAGTAGATTGGTTAGGTCTTTATGGAGGTATCTTAATTATATACGCATGTAATTTATAGGGTTATGGAGGAAAATCGGAATTCTATATCGCATGTCAAGCTCCTTTGCCGGAAACTGTGGCGGATTTCTGGAGAATGATTTGGGAACAACAGAGTAAAGTAATTTTAATGCTGACCCTGTGGGACGAAGATGATATTGTAGGTTACTTCTTCTGTGGCTAATTGAAATTAAAATGTGGAAAAAAAAAGGAATACTTAATACCTAAGCAAATCTAGGCTAACAAGAAATGATATGACCCATTGTAATTTAAAACGTTATGTAAATATATTCTATACAAAGTGCAAAATAGAGAACTAATATATATTCCTAAGTCTTGTAATTTTAATAGCATTTGTTTATCACCTGCAATAAAAAAGTAGATTCGATCAACATATTATGTGATAAGGGTAGCTAGTGAGAAATGCAGCATTATCAATAGGAGTGTAATATCCAGGAATTTACGTACTGAACTGCATTTATTGTGCAAACTACAATCTACAACGTACGTAATTTAAAAAAAAGTATATCAAGTAATTAAGTTCAAAGAGACAAAAGCGATCTGATGGAACCCGAAGAACAAATGGTGGAATTTGTTTGTTTTAGCGAAAAGCTACACAATGAGCTACCTGCGCTCTGTCCACCTCGGGAAATCGAACCTAGGATTTTTTGTGTTGTAAGTCTGTAAATTTACTGCTGACCTTTAAGGGGACGGATGGTAAAAAATAAGTTGTAGGAATTACTTGTCAAGACCTTCATTTTTCTCCTCCGACTCTCTGTCTCCAAATTGTTTTTAACCTTCAATTTACGACTCCTTTTTACACTATTCACTACCATTGGAGCCAGTAACCGTTACAGCAAGTTATAAATTCATTTCCACAATTTACTTAACATGCTTAAATAAATAAACAAACATGTTTATATGTATGGTGTTTTGAGATGTCTTTTACTCATACAATGATTCTGTATTATACGAATATGAAGAATATGTAGTCCCCCGGTGGAACAGCGGTAAGTCTACGGGTTTACAATGCTATAATCTGGGGTTCGATTCCTCTCGTTGGACACAGCAGATAGTCCGATGTGGCTTTGCTATAAGAAACACACACACATAAGAATACTTGGCATTGATGCTACTAATTTAATCCTGTGAATTATTTAGTAGACATATTGTTAAACGTACTAAAAGTAAATATGACGCACAGTCTATCATTCATCACTGAGTTATACCGGTTTCGAGAAATTTCACCCCTCATCAGTAACTTTGGGCAAATCGAAAGAATGACTTCATATAGTGGAGGAATGTATATTATATGTATGGTGTTTTGAAATATGTTTTACTCTGTACATAATGGTCCTATATTTTTGGATTTTTCAATATGATTATTCTTCTATTCTGAAGTTGTTAAATGTTTACATGATTATGAATTACATATAGGAATAAATTAACATACAGCCTTGTATTTCACTTAAAATGTCCCCGGTGGATCAGCGATAAGTTTACAGAGTTACAACGGAAAATCCGTGGTCTGATTCCACGCGGTGGACAGCGAACAAAGAGCCTATAATGTAGCTTTGCGTTAAAGCAACAACAGCATCACGTAAGATTAAATGTAGCCTGGGATGTACACACATTCAATATATGAATAATTATTATTATATATATATATACGCGTGTAAGAGTCTATCTTTGCTAAGATGACGTGTATTTTACAAAATATTATATGATCAATATCCCCAGTTCTGTAACTGAGAAGTTAAGCACGACAGAAGCACTTCTTCAAATGCTAAAGAGACTGTATATATAGTGTTATTTGTATATCTATTCAGGATAATGGATATATTAAACCTGATTAAATCAAGAAACTATAAAACAAATGTATGTCCAATAGAGTATAAGAAAGCCATTAGTTTCATGAACGATAAAATAGAGACAATAGTAAAAAAAACTTCTCATTTTCCAACAGCCACGGTGTGCGCCATATTTCTCAGAAAACATAGTCAATTGCCATCGCGTGTTTGGTGATTTCCAGGTATCCTTGCAGAAAAAAGAAGTTCAAGAAAACTACACTATCTCGGTATTTCGGTTGTATAATCTGGAGGTAAATTTCAGTAAACGTATTCAAATTTATAAATACCTAATTGTTAAATATGTATATAAATAGACCGTGTTAACTACGAGTAAATCAAGTGTGGCCTAGTGATTAGCTTGCCTGGCTGTGGATACGAGGGTCCAAGGTTCGCGTCGCACCGTCAGTGAACACATTCCACACATTCAGAGGTGGATGCGTTATAATAGTGACAGTCCATTTTACTATTCGATTCAGTGCTGGACAAAGTCCTTGTGGCGGCAGTTTCTCCCGGCTGTTTACCTTCTCTTTGGTTAGTAATTCAAAATTAGGGCAGGCTATACCTAAGCTGTAGGAGTCTATGACCTGGCTGTTCAGCCCATGTGTTGTATAAGATGTTCTTAAAATTGAAAATACCAAAACCTGCCGTTTGGGAAAAGTATGGTGTATCTTGTAATAATTTTTCTTTATCATTATGCACGTTAAAGCCGATAATTAGTATCTAAGACGTTTAGTTGAAATATGAATCACCATTATTTTTTAATTCATAGTTTTCTACTAAAAATTCAACAGAGATTTTGTTTGTTAACAGTCATCATTCTCTCCTGAAAACATTCATTGATAACTTCTGATCGGAACTAAAATGTTTCTAAGTATCAATTAAATAACATTTAATTTCTACATAGTAACAAGTGATTAGAGGTACGTCATCGCACAATACGTACAAAACAAGTAAAATTTATAAAGAATTAGATGTATGAAATTACCCGTTGTTAACGATATTTTCAGTCGAAGTACATTTGCTTGTTTGGTTTGTTCTGAATTTTGCGAAAAGCTACTCGACAACCAAATGTGCTAGCCATTCCTAATTTTGAAGTGATAGAGTAGAGGGAATGCAACAAGTCAACGCTAACCACTGCCAATTCTCGGGCTACTTTTTACCAACGAAAAGTGGAATTGACTGTCACGGCTGAAAATGCGAACACGTTCGAAGACAGGACTCGAACCCGGAGAACGTCACATTGCGAGTCGAGTGATCTAATCGCCTGACCATGCTAAGCATGTATACTGACCACTATAGAAGTTGGTGACAAGGGAATTTCAGGAAAGGATGGTGGACAAAATACAGAGCAATAAGTACTAAGAAAAAAGTTAGTGAAGAAATTCAATAGAAAGTGGATATGTGGAGTAAACGACAAAAGAGGACTGTCCATTCCAAACCGTTAATAATACGAGTCTTTAAGCTGAACAGGTCACGGAGAAAAATGGGGCGAGGAAGTGAAGAGAGCCTTAGCCTTTTCTCTACATTGTTAAAGGGCGGTTTGAAAATGATTTGTCCTTATAAATTCGATAAAGATTACGTACTTTCTACAATAAAAAGAAAATTAAATTATACAAATTGTTAGTTTATATATATATATATAAAGCAAACTTAGCACCCCAGTTTTTTTTTCAACTTTAATATTATGTATAAATAACTTATCAAAAATTAGAGTACTACTGACTAAAAGTTCTGTCAAGAGTGCGTATAATTTCGAGTGTTTCTAC
Organism: Limulus polyphemus; assembly: GCF_000517525.1. NCBI lineage: Eukaryota > Metazoa > Arthropoda > Merostomata > Xiphosura > Limulidae > Limulus > Limulus polyphemus. The sequence goes on along the minus strand of NW_013665785.1, from coordinate 903,133 downwards.
AATATCTCATTGTAAATAACGTATATGTCCTTCTTGAATTGTCTCTCTTAGAGAAATTTGTTTCGAGAAATAACTCATCTCTGGTACAGAACCTGGCCACCGAATGGAGTT
>NW_013665785.1:900521-902737 GCF_000517525.1 Limulus polyphemus | reverse complement strand
GGTACAGAACCTGGCCACCGAATGGAGTTCCTGAAGACGTCAACAAAATGCTGCAGTTTTTATTGGAAGCTCGGCGTTATATGATCAATAACACTGGCCCTGTTGTTGTTCATTGTAGGTAAGTTTAAGAAAAAGAGCTTCTACTACTTAGAGAAATTTGTTTCGAGAAATAACTCATCTCTGGTACAGAACCTGGCCACCGAATGGAGTTCCTGAAGACGTCAACAAAATGCTGCAGTTTTTATTGGAAGCTCGGCGTTATATGATCAATAACACTGGCCCTGTTGTTGTTCATTGTAGGTAAGTTTAAGAAAAAGAGCTTCTACTAAATTAAATAGAAGCGAGAGTAATGTATTACATTCAAAATGATTCAAGCACTGATAACCTTAGTAGATGAATTACTACCTTACCTTACAAACGTCGTGTGTTAAAATGTGTTTTATGTTCAACAGAAATCTGTCGTATATATATATATATATAAGATTAATGTATTGCTTTTTCTCTCTCTCTATTAAGCTAAAAGCTACACAATGAGCTATCTGCTGAAACTCGATTCTTGGAGTTATGAGCCCCAAACTCACCGCTGAGCCACCAGGGGGCGATAGTGTGCAATTAGTCTAGTCGTGATATGTATTTTGTTTGATCAGCGGAAATGTACCATTAGTATTAAATCCTTAAGTAATTACTTATGTCGCCTTAGTAACTCCAATCAGACTACCGTTCTCTAATGTGTACATGAACGTGGCAAGTGAGTTAGTTAATAACATTTTCTCCAATCAGACTACCGTTCTCTAATGTGTACATGAACGTGGCAAGTAAGTTAGTTAATAACATTTCATAATCAGTTATTTATATATTTTCTAACAGTATGGCGAAATGCAAATTTAGTGTTAACTGTTGCGTTTTAGTTTCAGATCAGATTTTGTGGAACTGAAATAAAAGCAACAATTCTACATGCTATAACTTGAACTCAGTTACATTATCCCTAGGTCGTTATGTGTGTTGTTTAAAACAGTAACAAAATCGAACAAATAGGCGTTTTTTGTAATATTGTAGATTCCGAATTATTGAAACGCGTACAATGTATTTCAAATTGAGCAATAACAAGGTTATATCCAATAAATCTATATAAATATAATAGTACTGTCTGTTGTCTGTCCATGTAACTACTTCGCAGGGTGTGAATGGATCTTCACCAAAATTGGTGTGGAGGTTCGTTGGGTCGATGTAGGGGTACATACAAATTTTCAGTTAAGCATTTTGCGTTTTGCGAGTTTTATGGACGTTTTTTATCACTATTTCGCCCCCCTGTTGATGGATCTCCACCAAATTTGGTATGTTGGTTTAATTGGACCATGGAGAAATACATGCAACGTTGCGGTTTCACATTTTGTGTTTTGCAGTTTTTATGGGCGTTTTTGCGTATTTTACAGTTACATATAAGGGAAGCAACATTTCATGTCCTAAGATAACCTTTCATTAATCATGAATTTATATATATTCCGTCCAGAGGACGGGTACTCCAGCTAATGAAAAATATAAATTAATGTTTAAGTTGTTTTTTTAGTAATGAATAATGTCCCTTGTTTTGTTTATTTGAATAACAAAAAGGAACATACCGGAAAAACTTTGACTTGACGCCAGTAAATAGCGGCTTACTGAAAGCGATATTTTTAAACACTGATTGAGACTTTCGAAAACTGTTTTTAAATTTTTTTTTCACAGAAAAATGCTTGACAATATGTTGTTTTAAACTTCTGAAACAGAAATATTAAAAAAAAAGGTTATTCCTTTTTCCTCATTCGACATATTGTGAACTTTGCCATTTTGAAGTAGTTTATGTGAAGCATTATGAAAAAAAAAGTACTGAACACCTTAGCTTTACATTATAGGATAATATGCTCTTTTTATTACAGTTCAGGTACAGGAAGAACTGGCACTGTGTTAGCCTTAGACATCTGTATGAGAGAGTATGAAGAATGTCGAACTGTGGACATCCTCCGTTGCGTGTACAGACTTAGACAAGACAGAGATGGGGCTGTCCAAACAAAGGAACAATATTTCTTTCTTTATGAGGTATGTGTATTATATAGAACTGGTACGTGGGGTAAACTGTTTGTAGGTCATAGCGAGATGGAGTTGTTTAAATATTTGTCTATGATATGTGTATAGCGGCTCCAAAGATTTATTGTTTGTTTGTTTGTTTTGAATTTCGC
>NW_013665785.1:895159-900081 GCF_000517525.1 Limulus polyphemus | reverse complement strand
CCCCAAAGATTTATATAAAGCATGTAAAGTTGTGGAAGATTAGAAAAAGTTCACAGTTATTTGATACTAGAAGAACCTCATACATGTGTATTGTTAGTTTTAATGTAAAGCTCCACAACGGGCTATCTGCGATGTCCTCTGCAGGGATCGAATTCAGAATTCTAATATTGTAAGCTTTCAAACATACCATTAATCCAATGGAGAACTAATGTGTAAGTATTCAAAAGCGATTTCGACAGTAGGTCAGTGGTAAGTCTACGGACTTACAACGCTGAAATCCGGGGTTCAATTCTCCATAGTGGACAGAGCGCAGATAAGCTATAGTATGGTTTTACGCTAAAACATAAATAAATTTCATAAATTTATGATGAAAAACGAAAGAAGACTTCATTGAGTACGTTGTATGACAGAGATTCATATCAGGTATACAGATAACATCATACTCAACTGTGAGGTATATCCATTCTGTATCCGTATTATGTAATCACACTAAGCATGTATATTCAGTTATAAATGTAAAAGCCGTATATAAAAATTTGTTTTACTATATTTCCATTTCATTTAATGTTGAGGGATATATCATTTGAAAATTACCATTGTAATGATGTTTCAAAAAAAAATCCAGTTAAACCATTGAGGAATTATTTCACTAAAATAGAATTATTTTATTCATCTAGATTAAAGCAGCTAATGTTTCTCTTGTTATCTTTTATTCACTCTCTTTCAGGCTCTAAATGAATATAGCTGCCGACTTGTCAACCAGTCGCGTAGACCGTCATTTATGCCTTGTAATGTTTGATCTCGACACCGAGAATTTTGGTTATGCCAAATATATTTCTCAAACTGAGATGCGCACAGATAATTATAAAACGTGTCACGCGCGCACGATAGCAAGTCTTGGAATAATTTCCGTTATTGAATTCCTGCACCGAAGCTGAAAATTTTTTACGAAAAGTTCTGATTTACATTGTCATTAGCAATTTGTAAATAATTTACTTTTCTATGTAAAACATAATATCAACTTGTCTTGATATATATTAGATCATCCATTATATTTCGCACTTTGATTTAAAGTAATATATTCTAAACATCTTAATATCTGTATATATATATGTATATAAATATAATTGTAAATTACGAATACCGAGTAACAAACTGATTATGTTTTTGTATGAGTTTCTACGTTGATATATACATATGTTTGTGTGTGCATTATCGCATTGAATCAAAGGTAACTTTTTATTATTTTGTTATTGTCAGGCTATTCAGTTGAAGTTTTTCATTTTTTAACTTGTATGACATTTAGGTAAAATCTCAAGATCGGGCATTATTACAGCTTCTCAGATATAAAATGGAATAGGCCCACTTAAGTCTTATTCCGATAGCATCGTTAATTTTCAATTCAAGAACAAATACTGTAATTCTTTTGTAATTGCTTTTTTATTTCATATTTACAATACTATTCATTATCTTCGACTAAATCGATATGAACAACTAACGTAAATATAATACAATTTGAATTAAGCCTCAGCTTCTAAAAGAACTGATTTTATTGTTTTCGTTACTTTCCAATTCCCTCTGTTCGTGTAACAGCTACTACGTCAAAAAGTCCTAATTCAGTATTGGAAAAAATTATTGATCATCCAGACATTATACAAGTATTATAGTTTGTTTGTTTTGTTTGAAGTTAAGCACAAAGCTACACAATGGGCTATTTGTGCTCACCCCACCACGGGTATCGAAACCCAACTCGGTTTCTAGCGTTGTAAGACCGCAGACAAAGTATTATAGAACTTATTTCTTATGTTTTAAGAAATGCAATTTTTACACCTGTAATTAGTAAGGTACATTACATTTTTGGTAAGAGACATCAAATCTGATGGTGTGAATATCTGCAAAAATATTGAATATCAGTGATGATCGAATGGAAGGTAAGGTATGAGTATCTTCCTTTTATTCCTTCGAAATAAAATTTTTTTCGAGAATATAATTTATCATTTTAAATAGAATAACGAATGCAATTATTTAAAGAGTCATATTCATATTGAAATTATTTTGTTAAAGCTTTCTTGTAGATCGCTAAACATAAGATGGAGTAATATATACATATGTAGAAAAGTAAATTCAAGAACAACTGAACATAATGTATTTGAGTAAGGAAGCACATTAAGGTAATATGATAATAGGTAGGCAAACAACGATTTATAAGCACAAGGAAAAGTTTTATTGATGGTGGAACATACTACATGTTTCGACAGAACATTGGTCTGTCTACTTCAGGTATGATTGGTATCGCATCGCATATCCTTGGCAATTATTTTGTTATAAAATCTCTCAAGCCATGAAGGAGCTTCAAAGATAACCAGGGGCGATCAAAACTTTAGTTTCTCTTCACCCCGTTTTTTTTTAGGCAAAAGAAAGTATTTAATAAAACTAGTGTAACTATTTAGTTACACGTGTAAAACAATGACACTTAATTTGACCACACATCTTTACTTTTTCCACTGACGAAATACTAAATATGGAAAACGAGAAGAGAACAAGGAACATGACAGTGCCAGTGATATTGCCTGGGATAGATAAACAGAGATTCAAAGTGAAATAAAGCTGTACTGTTAAAAATGCATTAAAATCATGGAATTATTTCAATGGTATTAAATATAGCTTACTTAAATCAAAGTTAAATGAACAACAATATAATATAATAAATAATATATATTTTCATGTTAGACTCTAAAAATTATAATTAAACAGCATTGGACATTGTTCAAATGAAAAACATCACAATCAAAAATGTTGTTTAACACTGGAACTCGTATAATTGTCCCGTTCTCTTACTATAACTGACGTAGCGTGTATGTCAATATCTATGTATGTAACCACAACTCTTGCGCCATCTATTGAATGGCATCACAAACACAAATCCATAAAAAATATCATACTTTGGGTATACAAAATTCAGATAATTAGAGAAATAACTGTGGTATGTGCAACGACCATTTGTTTATAATAGAAAACAATTTTAAATAAAAGTTCTCTCCTCACAACAAGAACACGACCTTCACTAGGACTGGACGTGAGGGTTTGATTATATCTTTATTTGATGTAATTTTTAAACGTAGTACTGTGAAACTGGAGTTCTTAAAAAAACTATTATTTTTTCAATGAACGGTACTACTTTTAATATATATAAAAAACGGTACAGTTTATTTAAGTAAAATTTATGAAAATCTTAAGCTCTGTACATTGAAACATTTTAATGCAATGAGTTACATATGACTAAAGAGCACAATCCTAACACTTTACCCGTGCAGTACTTCCCAGAAACAAAATCTTTTTTTTTAGAAACTGTCCCCTTTTTCTAATTTATTTTTTTTCAATGAGGTATGAATATTACGATTAGTATTTACTAACACAAACAGTCACCCGTTTCTGCTTGTACATAAGAATGGAATTAAAAAAGTTTTAAACATTTAAGGCGCTTGATATTTTTTTTAATGAGACTTATACTTTTTGAGCAATCTTTTACAGACTTAGGTTTCTGTATTTCTTCCTCGGAACCTTTTGAAAGTTGTGAGTCTTCTAACAGAACGTACTCTACAAGATCTTTGTGACTTAAGGGTCAAATCGGTCAAGATATTTTGCTTGTCTGACCCCTCTCTTAGTTGAACATCACTAATTGATGTCTTAGGCTTTTGATGATCGACATCGTCTGTCTCTACATTCACAGTGGCTGTTCCCTCGCCTGCTGGCGATTCACCAGGCTCTTGAAGATGGTATTTCACCGCTCCCAACAGAATTGACGATTCCTTGCCAAACATCTCGACAAATATAATCAACTTAGCTATTACTGATGGTTTCTACTGTATCTTTACAAATGGATGAAATAGTTTTAACGTTACACATCCGAAATTAGTAACCTTCACCACATATCAAACAACCTTTTTCACAGTGCGCCGACTCATGCCCATCGTTGCCGCAACGGTTACAGAAAATAGCCGTGCAGTTAAGAGCTAAATGCTTTTTTCCATAACTGGGTAATTAATGATTACCCGGAACTGTGATACATTAACAAAACTCGGTACTGGGAGAATCATGTCAATCTTCAGTAGACGCGCATCCGTACAAATACTCGTACCAGGATAGGTCTCTCTAACCGTGGCCAATACTTTTCCATATTCTTGGAAAGTCGTATTCAAATACTCATTAGGAAGGTTCCTTACGTGGATCCACCTCATGTTAGAACCAGCTGGTGTGAACGGGCAAACTTTGTTAGTACATGCTGCTTACGAAAACATACAGCATAGTTTTCCAGGCTCTAAAGGTTGGAGACATCCAACAGATCCAGCACCAATCTGTTCATGTAAAGCAAACTCGCGAAAGTTAGCTGCACTATATAATGGAGAATGAAATTTTTTGGGCTAAAGGCCGAAGTTTTTAAACACTGAAAATAGATCTAGGTTGCATTAATATGGGTGAGTGATTTTGTATCATGTGTGAGCTTTGAATCGAGGTAACGGAAAAAAAGACAGAAAATTACACAAACAGGTAAAAAAAGTATTTTGGAAAACACTATGAATGACAGTTAAGTCAAGCTTAAGCCAATTATTGAAACCATGTAAACCAACTGAGTTAATAATTAAACTGTTATTAATACAGTTTTCTAATAAATGGCTTCCCCTTATAGGCTTCCCATTATTGTTCAACACTTGCTATTAAACCCTATAGATTCCCATGTCATTTGCATCATCCCTACATAATAGCACAGGCGATAATTAACATATAGCAATATACATAACTATTCAATCACAATTTAGTTTAATTTATCCTATTTTCGTCTGGTGCCTGTACTATTATGTAGGAATGATGCAAACGCCATCCCTACTATCTTGTTTGCATTGTTTTTGAAGGATTGATATTAG
>NW_013665785.1:891500-894208 GCF_000517525.1 Limulus polyphemus | reverse complement strand
ACTCTGACTTCACTTTTTTGAAAAATGAAATGGTCTTTACTTTTACTTACGATCAACAATCAAATATCTTTTTTTGAATTATGAATAACATGAATGGATTGGTATATTTAATTAAGTTAATCTCAAAATAAACCTTCATTTCGGTGCAAGATTGAAATTAGCTTGAATTCTTCATAACCTCTAAATAGTGGGTGACCCAACGGGTCTCTGGTTGTCTAGTTTGCATTATAGCTTGGTAAAATGATATCTAAAATACGTCTGAAATAAAATGAAAGCATTACAAATTAGCATTTGTCGTGCGTCTGTGGTTTAATTTTGGAATAATTGCTGGAATTTATTGTTCTATACGACATTTGTATAGAATAAAAGTAATAACCTTAATAATATTAGCTTTTACGAATGTTTTAGGAAAGAGAGCATCTGCGTTTTTAAGATATATATATATATATATGCGAAAGTATTCATAATTCATAGGGCTAGAACACACTTTTATAATTTTGACTGTAACTATATATTTTAATTAACGAATGCCCTTGTACATTTATAGGAAATACACTTCGTGTCTTGCAGTCCCATGTTGGGACAGCGGTAAGTCTTCTAATTTACACTGCTAAAATCAGGGACTCGATTCCCTGGTGGACACAGCAGATAACCTGATGTGGCTTTGCTATAAGAAAAACACACTCGTGCCTTGCAAAAACACAAAATAATTTGAGAAAATTACTTATCATATTGCGTTATATAGTTTTTTTTAAAGAAAACTACAATATAAACAGCTGTAATCCAGTAAATTAACAATATATTAAGCAGTTTTTCGAAGTGAAACGTTAAAAGCAGTGAACGGTGAGTTGTTATTTCGGCTGAAATCCCAACCTATAGGTTACTTATCCTATTGGTCTTCACGATTAGACACAGTTAGCCAAAATATAAATTGGGAAATTCTTCATCGGTGACCACTTTAAATATTTACCCCTTCTTCTCGTAAATATGGTCGCTTTGAAGTTTGACTTTTCTCTTTAACATCTATGAAATTATTATTGGATTCTTAGTTTTCCATTCTTAAAATTAATTTCTCAGAAGTCTTCACTCTTATCATTAACGGTGATCATTTCTGAATCCTCACTCTTCTGTTACTTATCAGTATTAAATTTTAACGTTTTCTTAATAATTAAGGGCCACTTTTGAATCTTTACTGTTTTCCTCAACAACATATAATGAAATATAACTCGCATCAACAACACTTCCTTTCCAACCGTTTGTTTCAGAGAAGATTTCTGATATTTAAATCTCATTATTTTAGAAATAAATTCTTGAGCTTTCGATCCTCTTCACATCAAACTGACCATTTTTAAATCTTTATTTTGACCACTAAAATTTTAAAGATTGTTATTTAAGGGTGGTGATCTTAAGTACATCTTCACACTTTGATTAAACGAACACTGCATCTGCACCTTCAGTTTTTGTCATCATCGGCGACCACCCTTGGATCTCCATTTTTCAACCCCTGAATGGTGATAACTATTCGATTATTAGTATTCCCATCAACGGTAAACACTTTTGAGCCTTAACTACTTCCCTCTTCATTCAGAGACCATTCTTAATTATGATTTTTTTTTATCAATGGCGTACCTTTACTCTTTCCGTCATCAACATTAACAACAAATGAATCACCACTCTTCTGTTTATCATTGATGATTACTCTTTGGTTCTTCTATTCAAGTTGAGATTTTTTTAAAGGATAAAATGTCAAATGTTTGTTTGTTTATTGGCAAGCATAAAGCTACACAATAGGCTCTGTGCTATGCCCACTACGGGTATCGAAGCCCTGTTTTTAGTGTTATAAGCCTTCAGACTTACCGCTGAGTCACTCGGGGGGGGATAGTTTGTTTGTTTTATTATGAATTTCGCGCAAAGCTTAACGAGAGCTATCTGCGCTAGCCATCCCTAATTTAGTAGTGAAAGACTAGAGGGAAGGCAGCTAGTCATCACGACCCACAGCCAACTTTTGGGCTACTCTTTTACCAACGAATAGTGGGATTGAACATCACATTATAACGCCCCCACGGCTGAAAGGGCGAGCATGTTCGGTGGGACGGGGATTCGAACCTGCGAGTCGAGCACCCCAACCCCCTAGCTATGCCATGCCTGGGGGGGATAGTCAAACGTAAAATTAAATAGTTATATGTGAAAAATAAAAGTTATGTATATTTCTTTGCAAGCTAAAACAACATAAATATTAAATAAAATATACTGATTTTATTCACTGGTTGAAAGTATACGTTAATAACACGCTTAATGAAACTTGTCTCTTCTTACAGTAATAAAGTTTTTATCAAACATCTGACATTAAAAAAAATGTTTTAGGTTATTTTGGTTCCGGCCGGGATAAAAGAAAAGTCTGTTTTTGAAATACTTTTTGTACACAAACAAATAAATATTATTTTGTTGTGATAAAAGTCCCAATTGAACTGAATTTTGAGATGTTTTAAGCGAAACTCGCTCCTTTAGTATAAATTTTCTTTTTTATTATTATCGTATCTTCCTCAGCAACCTTCAAACTTATAAACAAATATAAATAAGCACTAAATGTATAAGTTCTTTATCGTAGCAAAATGTGGCGCATTGTTCTTCTGAAATTCGGCAATAACAGAAAAAATTACGTGGCACACATTTAACTTTCAGGGGATCAGTATTGGGGGATCGAGATA
>NW_013665785.1:884772-890500 GCF_000517525.1 Limulus polyphemus | reverse complement strand
GGTCCTTTGTAAAGAAGGTATTTCGTACAGTATGCTTATACATCGCCACAGAGAAAAAAAACGGTATACAGTTATCAAATAAATCTAAAAATAATGTTGTGTGCATTTGTGTTCAATAGTTGTTCTTCCTTTGTATTGTCACTTTAGTATTATTGTAAAAAGTACTGGTTGTTGAAATAACACGATCCATAACGTGATAGAGGATGCAGGAAAGTCAATTTAATTTTTAAAAACTATTAGGCATATATGTCAGATTAAACAGAAAACACATTCTTGGTTTGTATATATTTATTAATGTGTACATTTATTAAAAAATGGTATTGTTAACCATAAGTCAAGAAAATTAACTTGAACTATAAATTTCCAAATATGGCGCTGTATTCAGTTTGACAAATGGAAATCGTAATCCCGAATCGAAAAAGTCTGTTTTTTTTTAATAGATTGCGCCCGCTGGTGCTTATTCATAATTATTTTAACTACATGCTTAGATTTCATTATAATCTAAATACCAAATATGTTATTTTCATTCGATGTTAATTATTTTCATCATACGACAAGAATTTAAAAATGCTTGATTAAACTCTACACATCTGGCTATAAATTGTTTGATAAAAGTTTATAAAGTAGGTGGTATGAGCCCCATTTTAAACTTTATTTTGATCATTTTTTTATGATAATTCCAGACACAAATTATTCTTACCATACGACCATTTAGTTATCGTTCTCCGTATAAACGTCATAGTTAATCTTCTGAATTACAATTTAGTTCCAAAGTTTTAGTATGTGTGCAAACGTCTAATATGTTAAAGAAAACCTATACTTCGTTTATCGAGTTTCTTAGCTGTTTGGTTTTCAACTTAATGTATAGTTCTGCACTAATAATAATCAGCACAGCTATTTTACACTAGTTAACTTCACAGTCGTCTTAACAGTAAAAGTTTCGGCCCTCAAAAATATTAATTTTTATTCACACACCATAATTATATTGAAATACAAAAATGTTAAACAATAACATGAATTTAAATACGTGATATTTTAAGTCATTGATTCTATCTTGTATATATAGCGAACCGTGGTGTCTGTCCGAGCGTTCGTTCGTCTGTTTCCTGTTTGAAAAGCTGCGCAAGCAGGCAAAGCTCAACATTTACTTCAGAAATGACGGGAGAACACGCATGAATAATGTTGATGCCAAATTTTATTTCGCAAGCAGGATATTCTACACTTAATTGTTAGGAATTAATTTCACCATCGTTCAATTTTCAAAATGTGACGTAACTTAAAGAATAGAAAGTGTAGATTTACATATGTTATTGTTGAGCGGCTCTTAGCATGAGTAAAATGCTCAACAATTACTTTTCGCGGTGGGCGGTATAAGTAGCTCAGAGCTTTGGCTTTAAGCGAAACCAAGAGTTCAACACAAATAACCTTTTTAAAGTCCATGAAATAATTTAGATTGATAGAATAACTTAAACTTTTCCGTCACTGGGAACAGGTATTTTTGCTAGATAATTTAAACTTTTCTCGTCACTGGGGACGGACAATTTTTATTGTCTCTCATGTTTCTTAATACAATGCTAACACTAGTTCTCTATGAAATTTTTCGCGCCAATTTTAAAATAACTATTGGGAGATCTTATTTTAAAATGTGCTCTTTTTATTGGCTATAAACATCTAGCTCAACTAAGTATAATCGCAACTCTATGTGTAGAAACTGGGCATGGCATCTGTCAAGGGTTCCAAGAAATGTGTTTCTCTTTTCTCTGAATGTGCCCCAAGGCGCTTGACAGAAGAATGTGTAAACAGAGCAGTTAACCTTGCTTATTTCTACAAAAGCATATGTCAAGAATCCAACAACATTACCTCAACAAATTCACGAAAAGCTAACTTATTCTCCTGCTATTTATCTAACACATTCATCTCACCTCTTAGTACTAAATTCGACCATAATCCCTACACAAAAGTCAACGATTTCATCAGAGATAACAAAGAATTATTTTCTACTACCTTCCCGGTAAATATCCCCAACAAATATCTCTATACCCATCACCATTCCAGAAACCAAAATATACCTCAGCAAACTAAAAAAACAGCGCACCCGGAGATGAGAATATCCCCAACATAGTACTCAAACACGCCTCCCCAAAACTTTCATTCAACTTAAAAAACATAGATAAATTATCACTCTTCTCCGGATATCTTCTGCAAACATGCAAATCAGCCATAATCACTCTGACTCCCCCCCCCCCCAAATAAGGCCAAAATACCAAAAACCCTAGTGATTTCCGACCAATCAGCTTAATTAACTGCAACTGCTCTGGTAAGCTTTTTGAGAAAATAATAACAACAAAACTGCTATGGTTATTAGAAACCTATTATTAGCTGTTAGATATTCAAAATGCCCGAAGAAGCAACAGACAAACCTCCAAACACCTTGTCAAATTAATAGAATCAACCTCTAATGACTTTAATAAATTATAATCCACACTACCTACCTTCCTGGATGTACAGAAAGCCTTCGACATAGTCTGGTATAATGGCATAAAATATAAACTTACTAAGTATAAAATTCCCATCAATTTCACTAAATGGATCGCGATCGAACTTTCTCGAAAACCGAACAGCAAAAGTTAAAATTACAAGTACCGTCTCAAAACCCTTTAATGCTGGAGTCCCACGTGGTTCTGTCTTCATCCCGCTTCTCTACACGTTATTCGTAAACGACCTTCCAAAACCTATCACACCTCTTACACACACATCTCACTATGCAGACGACGTCACAGTTTGGAGTACTTCCAGGAAACCGACCTGCACTGCTTCCAAACTGCAAAAGTTATTGAATAAAATCACCTCCTGGTGCAACAAATGGAATATTATCTTTAACTCATAACTCAACGAAGACACAATTATTATCTTCCATAGGAGTCTAAAAAGAAAGTCCAAAAGAACTAGAAACGTCAAACTTACTCTTTATAGCACCACCATTCCCTACCATCACAACCATACCTGGCATTCTCACATTAAAGAAATCTCCAAAAAACTCCAAGCCAGAATAACACACCTCAAGAAAATAAGCCATCGCATACACGGTTGCAAGACATTTACAGTACTTCACATATACAAAGCTTTCATCAGACCTATTCTGGAATATGGATGCATGATAACGTGTAACATGAAAAACAGCATTTTTCATCACTACAAATGCTACAAAATCACGTTACACGCTGAGCACACCACTTTCCTTATTACGTGGAGAAACGCAAAGATCTACCCAACCATTAAAACTAGATTAATAAATTTCGCAGTTAAATACTATAAAAAAATCCATGGATCATAACTCACTCACGTCACTTTCCCCAACATTGCCGCCCTCCCCCACAGCAATGGAAAAAGCATTCATCCCATACAATTTTATTCACGAAGATAGCAATTTTCCCTAAGTGTAACAGTTACATCCCTATGTTTATAACTCTTGTTTTTTTAAGTATTTTCCAGATTATCCACCTTCTACCAAGCAGCTCACCGACGTCTTCCTTTTTTTCAATACATCTGGGCATTGGTCGGGCTTTAATTCGGTCCCGTACAGTGAAAGTAAGTTTTCTCGGGGCACTCCCATTCCACGCCACACACCTAAATTCACTGCATTGGATCTGTAGATTCCCAGCCACGGCATTTGGATTTCTAGATCCCCGCCAGGCCCGTTTGTTGATGGTTTGTCGGTTTCTTATTTTCCAGTCCATGCATGGAAGCTGCCTCGTCTTCACTTTTTCCTCCTTCACCTCACTTTAGTAACAATTTTATTTTAAATATGCTAAATTGCTTTAAATGCAGATGCAAAATCTCTACGATTCCACTTAAATAGAAACACCTTACCAAGTGCGGTGAAGGATGATCGAATTATATTCAAGAACCCCCGGATGTTTAATATTTTGACTGTTTGAACGTAAAACGCCGAACATCAAACTATTTTTATCTAAATTCCTGCCAAGTTGATTAATTGAATAGAATAAAATATTCAATTTACAAGAGACGAAAAGTTAAGATTTTATGAACTTGTGGGTCACGTGACAACAAAACTAAAGTTTAAGAGTTTTTTCTTTAAGGTTTCTTTGAAATAAAAGAAATAAAACTTAAATAATACAAAACTTTGAGCTATAATGTAAATTCTAATGCTAATTTTATTGACATACATTGATCGCAAGATTGCTTAATTAAATTTTCAATGAAATTAAGTAAAAACTCGTGACATGTGCAGAAAAGGGTGCCGATAATTGTAGGGTTAACAAATGCTCTCATCGCCTCCCAGTGGCACAGGGGTATGTCTGCGGACTTACAACGCTAGAATCCGGGTTTCGATACCCGTGGTGGGCAGAGCACAGATAGCCCATTGTGTAGCTTTGTGCTTAATTACAAAACAAACAGATGCTCTCATCATATGAAGTTAAATCTTCCTGTAGCCAAAGTCAATATAAACGTATAAATAATAGAAACGTAGTCTACAACACTATCTTCTCCCTGTTGTGAAGTCCCTTGGACAATTATATTACACAAAGAAAACAGTATTATTGAATATAGGAATTACGATAATTAAAAAAATAATTGTGTGAAAAAAGTGCAGTCATGATTTTAATCAACTAAATAAAATATTTTTGTTTATTGCTTTACTGTATTCCTCTAAACAATACAGTCACCAAATATTTATTAGTTATATTTTTCCGTGGCTTATGGAACAAAAGCAGGATGACCTCTTGTTCCTTATTAACACTTACTGTCTTCAGGTAAAGGTCGAGGGAATCCATTGGTGGCTCCATTACTGAAGATATTTTAAAAGTGGTCTCGTGAGGTACCTCTGGCTTTTTAGCAAGTTAATTCGTCATGGCCGAAATCTTCACTGAAGCTAACTAGTTGGCCATTCTCTATCTGACATACTTCCAAAGACGATCATGGTGGATGACCTTTGGATTGGACTGCTTGTCTTTTTGGATTCTGCACTTTTGCACCTTTGGTTGGTTGTTTCCATATTTCATACCTCGTGCTTCCATCCATGCTGCAACTTATTACGCTACGTATTACAATTTCGCATGGTCTGAAACCCAGCTGAATAATAATATAAATTTAGTAGTTAAATAAATGCCAATATATATCCAATTTATGATATTTGCCAACAAGATTAATACACATAGTTTTCTTTGTTAATACAAATATATTTTAATATATAAACAATAATAAAGTTTACAATAACAGCTATTACAAACAATGATTTATATACAAACTTACAAGCAATATATAGTCTTCTTTCTAGTCTGGAACTTCCTTGATATCTTTTCGAGGGTTCACCATGAGCGAGTTAATTTCAAGTTGACGAAGGTACAGTTCACTTAATAGGAAGCTAGCTAGCTCTGTAGTTCTCGTTGATCAAACGCCGATTACAGGTCGAGTTTCTTTTACCGCTGAAATTATATAATATCTTTGTAAAAGTACTAATGTCCGATGTGCAGTTAAATGTTTTATAATGTTCGAAATTTATAAATATTCCTGGACAAATATTTGAAGTTTTCCTATTAATAAGCGTTAATCACAATTATAGCTTCCGAGGCTTATAGTATACCAACTATAGCAAACCAATAATATCTATTGTTTTTAGTACGCGTCGCATTTGGTTATATTTATAGGCGTGTGGAGAGTTTCTCGAAAATTCAGATTACGTTACAATACAAAGTTACAGTAGCTA
>NW_013665785.1:869298-884439 GCF_000517525.1 Limulus polyphemus | reverse complement strand
GATTCTTACACTCGAGAATCTTCTACAACTTTAGAGAATAGGCGGGAGTTTCGCAATGCATATTTAACATTATACGTTATGTACATTTCTAAATATAAAGTTAATTTAAACAAATTAAAATTAATATAGAATAATAAATCCGTCACAAACTAAAGTCCAACTTCTGTGAAAGAACTGTCGTATAGAGCAAAGAAATTTCCAGGTAATAAAATGTAAAATTATAAAAGCTACTGTAACATCGTACCTATGTTTCCACATAAAGTATATTTTCAACATGGACTATTATTCTACGTCAGTTACCCATACACATCATGCTATGAAATGAAGCTTTCCCACCTTGAGGGTGATTTCTGTCTTTCCCTCAGCTGGAACTTTATGACAATTTACTGATTGCATCAATCCAACCTTTTGCTTCCACTCTGAAGGCAATTTATCACGTTTCATCACCACAGCGTGTCGAATAATGGAAGCTATTGTTTGTTTATTTATCGTGGCAGTTTTTTCGATTTGAAATTTCCTGAGAGAAGCGTCATAAGACAAACGGGGGCTCTCAGAAAAGAATGTTTCTTTTCGTTTCCGTCGTGATGGGGAGTGAGGATTTGTACACGGGAAATTGTGAGGTTATATCACACGTGGAATCGCTTTACTTTTAACCAACGGTCATTATCGGACTTATGGTTCTTCAGGATGGTGGGGATCTATAAATCTAGTGCTTAGAGACTTTGTTGAAGGGGGAAATGGGAGTACCCCGAAAAAACCCCATCTACCTGACCAGTGCCCGATTAAACTTGGATGGTAATGAGGCAAAACGATGAAGAAGGAAGGTGTGATAGGCGTGGTGGATGATTAGTGTAACAGGGTTTTCTTCTTAGTGAAGAGACGGCTGAAGGGAAATCTATATTGGGGTGGGTCTTCATTTTCACTGGTGGAGGGGCGATGGAGGAAAGAGAAGTTGGCGCGGGGCTCGTCTATAACTACATAGTGTGGCGGCAGAGAATTGAGGGGGGGTGTTGATCTGCAGGAATGTTGTCGAGTCAGATGGTCGGTAGTTACTGGAAGGCTCGGGAGGGAAGGGTTGGAAAGGACGGAGACACTAGAGAGTGTTTCCCGGAGAAATGTTGTCATTGGTGGGTTTGGGTAGCTTTTTTCTATTTCTAGGGCATTGGTTGAGTATTCTGGGTGGTTAAGGTGATAGTGTTTGTCATGGCTGACGTGTCTTGTGTATCCCGAATTCCTGTTTGGGTGCCTTGATCCATGGTTGAGGTTTATCTCTAGATTTGGGGCGTCTGGTTAGTAAGTGAGAGTGCGGAGCGTAGATGGGATGAAATAGTTGTTTTCGTGTGCTGATGTTTGGTGGTAGGTACGATGAGTGACGAGGCCGGACGACTGGGAAGTTTTCTATATGGTTTCTCGGCTTTATAATGAAAGAGATGGAAAGAACATCCATGGGTGAGTATATGGTCGGCGGATTGTCGCGACGTGGTGACTATTTTAATAAATCGTGTCGCCTTTCCGGTAGACCTCGAGCGGATCTGCTGAATTTCGTGGAATTTGTCAATGTCATGTTCTGCTGTTTGATTGATTTATTCGTGGTTAATTGATAGGTCAACGCCTCTTTAAGTTGCATGAAACCTATGGTACGGAGTTCCGTGGGCGGCAAAGGTAAGTGAAGTCGTCAAGGGTTGAGGGTTTAAGAAAAATTCCACCCCGTCGTTCTTTGTAGGATCAATTGATCCCCTCCGGTTTAAATCTGCTGATGAAATCGATGTTTTGGCTCGGCGAGAAGTCTAGGGGTAATCCGTCGAGGATAAGCTAGGAATATGAAAATCTACTAAAAGCTATTGAATCAGTGTCGACCAATATATGTCACATAACTTTTCATCAACGAATACACCGACTCGTGAACTAATTTCTTTAGGTAATGTTCTACATATCTCCATTGAGGCAGGTGGAGTATTCTCCTATTATACTATCCTGCGTTTATTATCGCTGGTTGATTCACTACAATCTCAATTGTGTTTTATATAAAATAATTGTAATTTAAAAAGTTGTACGCAACTATGCCAACAATAAGCATTTGACACAAAACTAACAAGTTTAAAAATGGCATAAGAAGTACTTATAAAAAAAAGGGGGAAGTAGAGAACTAAAATAATTCGATTATTAGACCATGAAATTATTTGCCAGAAAAATGCTTAAGCTATCTATTCTTGAATATCTCATCCTTCAAACTTTATTTAACTGGTTATTACAAACATAATTTGGCAAGACACTTAGAACTGAACGCGACTTAGCAGTTAGCATGCTTGGACTATGAATTAGAAGGTTCATGGTTCTTGACCTATTGCTGTGAAAATGCGCTCCGTAATTTGAAGCCGTGGATGTGCTATAAAAGTGACAAAAAAAAAAGCAAAAAGTAGTTGAAGAGTTTTGGGATGGATGCTGTTGAATATCTATTTTTCCTCTAGTCTAGCAGTTCAAAATTAGGGGCGGCTGTTAGCAAAAGTTTTGAAACAAACAAAGAAACAAGCAGGACACTTAAGTTATGCCAATCAGCTGATAAAGCTAAAAATTTGTTGACTTTTCCTTTGAAAGCAACAGCTTTTTATAGTTAAGATTCTTGATCAAAGAAAATGTTTCTGATACACACTGTCCTGTGAAGTTCTGAAGTAGTGAAACTGAAATCAGAAGGGATTCGGACTCGCGACTCTGTTTGCTGGGCAGAGGCCATACATATCAAAGTATCTCACTCAAACAAGTGTCTTTTGCAGTCGGCTGAATCACTCAACGACATTTTATTTTTGATTAAATCATATAAAATTATTCAATGTCATAAAAGTGTATTTGGGATAATTCAAGAATATATCTTCACACAACTCCCTGATCTCTGTTTTTATATAAAATGTAAAGCTTTTTCAATGGTTTTATATAACAATTTGTATATATATATTAATCTCCTTTAAAAAGTTTCATATATGTATTGCCTAGGTTGATGTAGGTCAAAAGAACTAGCCTGGTTCTGATGACGTATTCTCACGGATATTTTAGCTTCTTCACTCCAGCTATAGTACCTGGTTCACGCTTAACATTTCAAATACGTGTTTAGTTAAGTTGTAGGGCAAGGCAATATGGCGGAAGCTGCTGTTGTGGAGTCTCCAATTCAGAAATTTTTTTGTCATAAATGCACGCAAGAAATCAACCTTGTTTTGCCTGTAAGGACTTTTTTAAGTGTGAATATCTATATATATTAACAGTAGCGTTATTGTTTTCGTAGAAATGTATTTTCTGATACGACGATATTAATATTAATAGTAATAGTATTAAATAATTTATAAACTAACACTATTACTATTAGTATTAATTAAAAAGTTTTTAGTCTTATTAATATGCTGATAAACTATGTTCAACAGCTTTCATACCTTTGGCATTACTACTACTACTAGCACTAGTATTACTAGTACTAATAGTATTAATAACCTAGAGAGTCAGGTAAAATAAGCTTAGCAAAATCGTGAAATATGGTATAAAAAAGAAAACAAACACGGATTCCCAGTTTTAGTGCCTATACCAATCTGTTAATGTTACTTTTTTTTCTGGTTTTTATGTTATATGGATCATTGAAATGGTGTGGAATTTGTTGCTTAGATTTTGAAAAGGTTCATAATAAAGTGCTACACAAGAAATTATTTCTTTGTTGTTGAAGCACAAAGCTACACCATGGGAATCAAAACCCACTTCTTAGTGTCAGAACCCTCAGACACACCATTGAGCCACTCTGGGAGGACATTAGCAAATTATGAATCAACTTGCAAATGGTTATTGTAAATGTGATTTTTTATTAAGATTTATTCATGCATTTTAATAAAGATGTGGTAGGGTTTTTTTGCAAATATTTTTAAGGCACGTAACTTGTTCCATACTTTTTCGTGTAGAGTTAAGCAGTATTTTTGAGCATGCTCAACCATAAGTGCACTACTTTGAAAGAAAATAATAGATGATCGAAACAATACCATGTTGAATGATTTTCAGGCATTTTGTTATAAACTAATGGGTGAATTTGACACTATGTATACCACAGAATACCAAAAACCACCGTTTTACTTAAGGTACATAATAAGATCATTATGTACCAACAGATAATGCATTTTTAATAAAAATTCTTCATAGGTTTCATGTACAGTTGACAGGTAAAACATGCTAACCTATGACTGATGATGTAACATCACGTGGTTGTAAATCCCCAGTAATGAAAAGTTTATTAGATTGTGGAATGGTTGGATGGACAAAGCAAAAGGTTGTTATTAATGGAGTTCAGCCAAACTGTATTCCTATTACTAGTGGAGTACCTCGGGTGTTAGTGATTGAACATTTACACCTTTTTGATTTTAATTAATAATGTTGATAATAATGAGACATAAGTAGTAAATTAGTGTATTGAGGATGGAAAGGTACTTCTGAATGACTTTCATTAGTTGGTAAGTTGAAGAAATATTTGGCAAAGTACCTTTAATTATAGTTAGTGCATTTGGGCTGTTATAATTAGATCCCATGTTTAACACATATGGGAACCCACTGAAACGCATGATTGAAGAAACGAGGATCTAGGCATTGTGATGCATAAATTACTGAAGCCATTAGATATCTCTATTCTTAGTAGTAAATCTATTTGAATTTTAGGGTATATTTATAGACATGTTTTTTTTTTTACAAGTTAAAAAAGCTGGTGCAAGGATAACCTTTAAGTAAGTTGAAGGACCTTATGGTCCCTTGTTGTCTATAGTTTGGCTGTTGTACTAGTACTACTAGTATTACAACTTGTAAAGTAATGCCTAGTACTAGCCTTAGCAATATGTTAGTATTAATAATACTTTTAATAGCATAGGTTACTCTTGTAATTTGTAAAGCTGGATTACAAGCTTTAGCATAAATTAGTTAAAATTAAAGTTATGAATAAACAAATTGAAATCAAATAAGATAGTAACATAAATAGTAAATTACACTTTTATTATAGTGTATTAAGTATTAATATTATTGTAATAATTAATAAAATGAATCTTAATTACCAACATGGCAATATTGCAGCAAAGGTAAATGATTAATATTTGTACTTTTTAGTGCAGATATTAACGAATGGCAATTCATATTTTAACAATTAAGCATTGGCTGGAATAATTGTATGAAATATTTTTCTTTTGCTTTCCACTTTTCTCTTTTGGCTTTTTTTTCTCTTATTTGTAACTCCATCCATGGTGTAGTATTTTGAATTGTTATTAATGTCTGAAAAGTCCAACTGGATGAAAGTACTTAAGTAAAACATTAAAACATCTAGTTATTCTGAAATAAGTTATATATATATATATATATAGGCTAGCCCCTGTTCAGGCTACAATCAGTGACAATCCCAGTATAGACCTGTGTATGTGTAATACATCTTTAGTATATTATCAAACTGTTCAAATTTCTTGCTTTTATTGTTTATGTTACTGTACTTAAGAATATTGTAAATATGTTTTACCCTAAGTTAAACTATGTGATAAAATAAAATTAAGTTTAAAATTGTTGAAAAATTCTAATCTACATCTTGTTTAAATATTGTTTTAAGAAACAGTACGAGATAGATTTTCTTAAGAGACAAACTTTTCTATTTTTTATCTATCTTTTGACATATTCTCTTTGGATCTGACTTTATGGCTCTCCAATCATTTTGTGTATTATTTTCACCTATTTATTAAACTGAATTTGATTCATTGAAATAATTGGCTTAATTGTGCATTAGCTTTTAAAAAAAAAGTTTTTTATACCCCAGCTTTCAAAAAATCTGCTTTCAATTGTAGAATATATTATTTTACTTATTAGTTTTTTTTTCTGTTATAACATTTTTAAGATTAAATTAAAATGCACACTACCATGAAGCATGTGCACATTGGCATATGGGATACTGGATATCCCTCAAACTATACATTAAGCTTGTGCATTAAATGTTTAGAAAAAAGTTTTATTCACTTACCAGTAACCTGTTGCAACAATAGTTTGAACACTTTTTCCAGATAGTTTAGTACTGTTTTATTTGTTCCTAAGTGTGTTTAAAACAACATTGAAGCCTTAAGTCAGTGGTTCCCAACCTGGGGTCTGTGAATGTAATATTTCATAAAACAAGTAATACAAGTTTTTAAATACTGCTGTTTTTTTAATTGCACACTCAGTTATATGTGTCTTTTAGTTGATAATGAGAAAACAAGTTAATTATTAGTTGATAAAAACAGTGTGCTGGCTAGAAGGAATATTTCAAAACATGGTTCTGTGGAAAAAAATAATAATAAAAGGGTGTCCTTGGTGATGAAAAGGTTAGGTTTAGCCGATAACTGCACATTTATTCATACTCATTGTAATTAACTAAGAGAAATCATATTTTGTCTTATTTATTAGCTAAAGTAGAAACCTAGTATTTTGGGTATTCTTCAAGTAGCCTAAATGTATAGTAAAACAACATAAAAATTAAAGTAACACCAATTTATTTTGTAAAATAAATCTTTTGAACCTGTAGGCCTTTTTCTTATTAAAATTTCTTGCATATGTAACAGAATTCTATGTAAACAGAGCTAGGCTGTTAGTGGTATTTGCTAATCAATTAAACAATGGTCTTATTGATTGAATACATTTGATTAATCAATTAGTACAGTGTTCCTCAAATTGCAGTTGAGAGGCCTCATGCTGTGAAGTTGCAATTTTAATAGAGGCTACAGTTCTACCCCCTTCTCTCAGTCACACATCTTCTCCATGGTGATGATGGTGTAATTTGTCTCAATGTACTTATTCTGGGCAATTCAGTAACATCCTCATCTAATTAAGGTGCTTGACCAGCTACATTCTTATCTCTCTATAAGACAGATTCAAGAAGAGCTGGATCAAAATATTTAGACCATTTGGTTTTGTAGGTAGCTTCCATCAGAGGCATTGAAACAGAAACATCAGTTTTAGATACCTCTGACAATAAATTCAAACTATTCTTCTGTCAGGAATCCTTTCTTCTTTATTATGGCCTGGCTCACTCCTTCAAGCTTTAAGATACCATTTGTAGAAGAAGGAAAAAAAAAACTACCTGTATATCACATACATTCTTTGTGGTGTATCACAGATTTAAAAAAAGTACATGTTTTGTGGAAATACAGAAACAGTTATGCTGAATTTTGATCAACTCAGTATTAAACTATTAAACAGAAATTCCATATATATTATGTATAATGTTTAGTTACAAACTTAGAGCTAGCCATTCTAACAGTAGCTACCATTGGATATAGGACTTCTCTTATAACAGTGTAACAAAACTTAGTTGATACAGCAAACTGAGCTGAGCCAAAACTGATTTTTTTATGTGTTAGTTTCAGCTAAGTGTGTTTTAGCTAATGGATAAGTAAACTTTATGTGGATGCAAATGGGAAATAATATGTACAAGTAAATGTTGCAAATAACTTTGTACTGAAGCCATTTCATAAACATTTTCACACATTCAAAGATCATTTTAATGACTGAATGAATCACACTGCAAGCACTGTAATGCAAACAAGCTGATAAATTTTTCATTTGTGTTTTATTCCAGGCCTAGAGGGCTGTCTTCAAATCAGTAGATCACATTTATTAATTGTGCTGCTTTGTGCTCATTTACTCTGAAGTCATTTTTTGATTTGACATAAATGTTAATGGATCGAACTGTGATTTATTGCTTTAAGGTCAGAATTATTGATTCACTCAGTAACAGTAAAAAGTTTTTGAAAAAGGAAAGAGAAGAACTAATCATTTCACATTTTTCAATCTTAAATTGTACTTTGATGGTTTGTCTTTTGGGTGGAAAAACTAAGTGGAAGTATAAAATCTTTACCAAAAACAAACTTTTGATATTCATTTAGGAAGTTCTAAAGGTTATGCAAATTAAGTACGAAAACTTTAAGATAAAAAGAAATATTTTTATTCTTAGCATGAAAATGAACTTTCGCTCGCACTGATTTAATGAAGACTTCCTAAATTCACATACAAATCTTTTTCAAAAAATACTTTATTATTAAAGCTTGCTAAATTTTGTTGAGGTACACACCGTATATTCAGATATATAACGTGTAATTTCATGGTTACTTGGTGGTAAGAAACTGTTAAAAGAGAAAATGTTTGGTACTTCTGTAAAGTATTAAGTACATGTATTTTTTTCATTAATTAAGCCAGTAACTGGTTTTTGTTTATTAACATTTATATAATGAAGCTGTAATGATGTTGAATAAATACTGATGAATAATTATTTTTGTTTGAAGTACCTTTAAGACATTTATAGAAACAAGTCTTTCTACAGTAAGAAGAATGTTAAAAAGCATGAATAACTATCTTTTAGTTGCCAGTAGTTTCAGCACTAAAGCTGTTTGAACCTCTTGTAATAAACAAAAAATTTGCTCTGAGTCAGAAGATGAGTGTGCTACTGCTTGAGTCAAAATTGAGTAATCTGACTTACATTTTTTTTTTTTTAAGGTACAGTGAAGGGAATAGTTCACTCCTATATGGCATGAAAATATATAATACTTTGAATACTCATGAGTATTAATCAACAAATTTTTTCATAAATAATTGAAAGGTATTTTTGTGCTTGCATTTCATGATTAAGCTGGAAATTGCTTGGGTGCAGGGCTGAATTTTTTTTTACAGTATTTTGTAAATTAAATCATTCAAGTTGTTAAAATGCATGTATGATGAGTATATATGTGATGATAATGTTGGGTGAAGTTTTTGGGATTGAATTACATCTGGATATAAAAGATAGATTTTTCAACAATATTTGATGAATGCCATCATTGTACAGTAACTGAGTGGTGGATTCTTGAAGAGATATTAGATAAGAAGACAGATTTTGTTGTTTCCTACTACAAAATATTGGATATCTTGAGTAATGTTGATCTAGAATCAGATGAAATAGTTGCTTTGAATTCTGAAAGTATTTTCAAGAATATCTTTAGCTGTTTGATCTTAGTTAATATTCTTATTACTGGAAAAATAGATAATGGGTATCAGATACAAAAGACTGTTTAGTGTAGGTAGTATTATTATTAATTAATTAATTTTGTGTTTCTAATTCATTGATGTAGAGGCTATGGAGATTTCTAGAAGGCATAAGTGATAGATATAAATAATGATGAGCAGAAACAGAGAGAAAAAGTCATGCAAAAGAGAAGATTGGTCAAAGAAAAGTTAACTGTTGTGGAAGTGAAAGGCCTAACAGTTGATATATAAGAGTGAGATTAACAATTTTGAAAGATAATAAGTTGTCTTGTCGAAAGGGTGTTCTAAAGAAATTGAACCTGCCTCAATGGACTTTGACAAAAGGCAGGTGACTTGGAAGTACGAAAGCAGATGATTATTGGAAGTACAGGATACAATTGGTAACTCAACAACAACATAAGTGAACAATACACAAATGCTATTGCGATAGAGATAGAGAGAAAAATACATAGGCTTGTCAACTTAATTGGCTTAAGTGGACTTTTGACAAGAAGAAAACTGTATAGTGTTTAAGATACAACTATGATCTCCATAGTGTAAAGAATTTTGTATATACGTTCAAATTGTTTCTAATATATTATTTTAAAAACAAGTGGAGTACGTGCTGTTTGTTTATTGTCGAAATTATCACCAACAAGTCACAGACACCTACTGTAGAAGAATCCTTACCCCAACACACCCATATACTTACATTACTACATACTACTAAAAAAAGTAAGTTCTCAACAATGGGACATAGAATAAAAAACAAAAAAGAAACATCACCATGAATGATTGACATTCATTGTTCTATCCACAGATGGACTCTGACATCAACTTTAGTTGTCTCTTTAAATTATTAAGGAAAATCTACAAATTTGTGGATGTTTGCTTAAACTTTTCAAAATACTGTGTACGTGGCAGAGCTAAGGCAAGTTGAAGAGCAATTTCATGACAAACCATGGAAGCTGTGAGAGAGCCATCATCTATTATGTGGTATTCATTAGAGGAGAGTGCATCAACACCTAAACACTGTTTATGCTCTGTTATTGTTACTTTGGAAAGGGAAGAGTTGAATAATGTTAAGATGTAAGCTTGAGAACTACATTTTTCTAGTTATAATTTATCTGCTCATGTTTTGTAATGTTCGCTCTATTGGCATTAAGCAAAACCTAGAAAAAATTTATTTGAGCATCATCCCATTTATAATTGATTTATTTTTTTGGTGTATAGAGAAATTAAAGGTGATGTGAGCATCATCCCATTTATAGTTGATCTATCATTTGATGTATAGAGAAAATAAAGGTGATGTGAGCATCATCCCATTTATAGTTGATCTATCATTTGATGTATAGATCAATTAAAGGTGATGTGAGCATCATCCCATTTATAGTTGATCTATCTTTTGATGTATAGAGAAAATAAAGGTGATGTGAGCATCATCCCTTTTGTAGTTGATCTCTCTTTTGATGTATAGAGAAAATAAGAGTGATGTGAGCATCATCCCTTTTGTAGTTGATCTATCATTTGATGTATAGATCAATTAAAGGTGATGTGAGCATCATCCCATTTATAGTTGTTCTATCTCTTGATGTATAGAGCAGTTAAAGGAAGACTGTATCTTGTACATTAGTGTTGTTACTTATATTTCTGTACTAGAAAATACTTGTGCGTAAATAAAAAAAACATGCAACTGACCCAGCAATGTGCAGTACAGTGAAAAACTGCCCTTTATTTCTGAATTGATACAGAATTTGAAAGGCTGATTCTCCACTGAAAATATGGAACTAGTGAATTCCATGACACTTTTGGACATTCAAGAAGTTAATGACAAAATGGAAACTGTTGCATTGGGAAGCTTTAAAAGCATTTTGAAACAATTATTGACTGCTCCACTGTCTGATATATAGACCAGTGTTTTTAACTCCTTTCTTGCCAAAGGTACATCCCAACCTTAATAATATATGAAAACTTGGTCTAACATACATGGAAGTACAAAGTCATTAGAACATAGCATGTCATAATGTCTCACCCCCTGTATACCAATATGTTTTTCATTTGTTTGTTTTTTACAAAATTCAGCAGCACACTGGTTGCAAAACACTGATTTAGACTAGATCTTAATATTTCTGTATGATACCTCAGTACAAAATGTGAACAACATAATGCATAGAAACCAAACTCTTACTAAAGAAGTTTATCCATGCTTAACACAACTAATGAAAATGTTCAAAATACATCTTGTTTATAGCCCAGGTCCTGAAAAAGTTAAGTGAAAATAATAGAAATGTGCAGTGAAGCTTAACACATTAATGCATGAAATTACATATTATGATTGATGGGTTTTTGAATGCTTCTCACTTATTGAAGATTTGTAATTATGAGCATTAAAAACCCTTGGAACTCTGCATTCTGTGCAGGCCATTTATCAAATGTACCAACTAAAAGTGTATTGACTTAACTGAATGTGCATGAGGTTGGTCCGATGGACTTGTATTGGAGAAGGAATGTTAACTATAATTCTGAATTTGCTATGTATCTACACAAAGTGTGGTGAGATTTTTGTAAACTATATAAGTCTGTTGTATACACAAAACATCGGTTGTTACAAAAGTATTTGTACTTAAGATATGTGTGAATTGACAACATCAGTCTGACTTGGACTCTGACAAGTCACAATGCAAGGTGATGTTCCTTGTGAAGAGGAAAAATACTTTTGTCCATCATACAGTTTGCATATTGTATTTCAATAACCTGTAGAATTTCCAAAATGCATATCAAGTTTTGTCAGTATCCCTGTACATTGTATATGGTATTTACTCTCCTCTACCATGAACTGTCGCTAAATCAGTAATGCAGAGTAAAATGGATAGTTGATATGTCTGACATCAAGTACATAATACCATGTAGAATGACACTGTACAAGGTCATGGTATGAACACTTTGATCCCCTCCCCACTCGTGCATATAGGGTTAAAAGGATAATCCATGTTATTTCAAGTTATCAGTGGAGATACAATCATTTATTTTCCACGATATAACTGCAAATTCAAATATTGAAAATGGTTTAGCTCTAAAAATTATCATACAAATCCCACTCACTTTTAAACACAGTTTTCTAAATTATTTATGCACCAGTTTGCATTTTGGTCCATGACTATTGGTATTGGCTACAGGATCTGTAATAGTGTATGAATCAGTTCAAAAATTAAAAACGCTGTCATTATTGTAATCACACCCATAATTAGTGCTGAGGTTTTCTATGCAGTACTGAGGCCATGTCATTCTAAGAAGTTTATGTTAAAAGTCTGTGGTGCTCATTATATGCTTGAATGTGTATTGGCAATTTATTGAAATATTTTTGTCACTTGTTTTGGAATATAAATCTGTGATGTGTAAATTATGATCTGATATGTTAGTGGTAGAAGTATACTTTTTAAAATCATTTTAGTTATATAGAAAGTGAACAAATGAGTAGGTTGAGCAGTGTTTGTGTCGTTCAGTCAGAATATTAGCTGTGTTCTTGTGACAAGTAGCATCAACCAGTGTGTTTTTTTTTTGCTATCTCTTTGTACACATGTTGGGATAATGATTTTTTTGTCTTACAATTTTTATACCGTATTTCTTTGTGTTTATTATTGCAACTGAAATGAGATATTTGAATGTATCTGTTCTTTGGATTCTTATCAGGACTTCACATGCCCACGTTGCCAGAGTGGGTTCATTGAAGAGCTGTCAGAGGGACTCCATGATAATGCAAGGTATGAATCAGATAAAATATTTTTAGACATGTACCATTGGATTGAATATGCTATAATGTAATAAAACAAAGAAGTAGACAAACTTTACACCTAGAATGTGGAAGTTTGAACTGTACACATATGTACTGGTATATCTTTCTGAATAAAATTACAAGTTATCTTATTACACATTTTGCTCAACTCTATTAAATAATCCAGTATTCCACAAGAGTATCAAAATGTATTTCTGTTGTTTATGTAACTTAACTGAATTTTCATCATATTTATAAAGTGTAATTTTATTAAGCTTTTTATCTCTCTACAAAAGAAGAAACTTACCATAGACATACCAGTTATGAATAAAAGTACTGAAAACAGTAGTTTTTGAAGTAAAGAAGATTGTAAACTGTATATAGTTTTTGTTTTTCCTTGTACAAATATTTTTTTCTCTTGTGATTATAAAGAACTAATTAAAATTCATGAAAGTCATTTGGCTAGACGATAACCACTAATTTGTTTCTTTTACAGCAGTTTTAACAATTTTCAGATTTTATCATGCTCTATTTGCATATGCATGTTACTCTAATGTTAGCATTCAGTACTTAGTGTCAGTTTTTAAAAATCTAGATTAGAATTGTTTAGTATCCAGTTTCTGAATTACCAATGAATAGTTCAGATTATAAGGTACATTTGAGAACATCATGTATTTTCCAATTCACTTAACTTCCATTATTGGTTAATAGCTATGTTTATTGTAATGAATACCATGATCTATTATATTGAAAGATATTGGTTAAGAAGTTAGTTTTACTAACCAGCAAATGTACGTACCTATTCAATTCACACAAATGACTTAGAGGGACTCCCAGGGTGTAACAGGAGAGTTAGGTTCAAATGTTGTCCCATACCCCCTTGTTGCTCCCAGGAGACTTCAAGGGTACATCCCAAGTTTGGTGACACTCAAACCAACAGTGTGTCAGGTATAAGTGGACACACCCATACAAAACTTTTGTCAAATAATTTAGTCAACTAATTTAGCAAGCAGTGAATCATTTAAATTTCAGTATTGCATATGACATCAATGACATTACATTTACTTGCTATTTGAAAACCAAGTAACCATGATGTATTTTAATGCATTTTCATTGCAGAACTAGTTGTCCATTCTTCAGCTTCAGAAGTTATAGTACACATTTGTATTACTAATTGTAGTGCAAAAATTGAATACAGAACAAGAAATGTGTGTGCATTTTTTCCCCCTAGGAATATTAATTATAGTGCTGGTTGGATACCAATACAGGAGTTTTATTTTTCTTTAGTGAAGATCCTGATGAAGATTTTGACATGGAATACCATATTAGGGAGGTAGGTAGAGCCAAACTAGATATTATGGGTAAATACTAAAGTAAGTTTGTTTTCCAACCTGGTGGAGATGTAATAAAGGCTAGATTTTGCCCTTTGAAGGTTCAAAACACATCACCAAGTGGAGGTTTGGACCTTTGATAGTACTAATTTGCATAATTTACTGATGATGTAATAGTAATTGCTAGTTTATATTTGATTGAAAATCCTTTTAGTTTGCAAGAAATCCATATAAATGAAATAAATTTATTCACATGTAGTTAAAAAATTCATTATAACACAAGTAATCATATTTTTATATTTGAAATAAAAGATGCCTGTTGTTTATGTATTTGATGCTACATGGGATACTTGTATTGCTACATACAAGAAGCTTGTATTGTCAGTTAAAAGAACAGCAGCTGATTTAAACAAAATGGATTTTATTCAGCAGTCACTATTCCAAGCAGGTAAATAGTGAGTCTTTTTAAAATAAAGTTGTTGATAAATTAAATGCACCTAATAAACATAATGATAAATAAATAGCTAAATAGAACAGAGTAACATTAACATTTTGGATAGATGACAATAAAAAGTTACAGGAGAAAGTGTTATTATCAGTTACAGCCTTTGTTTTTATCAACATTTTTGTTTAATTATACATACACTTTGAATAAAGACATCAGCCAAATGGATAAATATTAATAAAGATAAATATAAATAAGCAGCAAAACAGAACAGAGTAAACAGTAACACTTTAATAGAAAATAAATATGGCCCTTCTTATGTCTTTTATGCTAGATATGCAGTGCATTTTATTGAACCAATATGGCTGCTAAAAGTACCCCCATGCTTCATCATAATGATCTGCTGTGATGTATGTAAGGAGCCAGTGTTGAATTCAGGGGGTGTACAGGAGGAATCCCCTCATGCAAACAAATCCCCCCCCCCTGAAGTACAGTATCTGAGCCAGTGTTGAATTTAGGGGGGTGTACAGGAGTATCCCCCATGCAAACATATTCCCCCCCCCGTAGTACAGTATTTG